>NW_009622633.1:42038-48019 GCF_000690535.1 Cariama cristata
GCTGTCAGGCTTTAACAATTGGTTTAATCTAGATTTAATTTTATCCTGATCAGTTTATTTTTAGTTGCTGCAATTAGCATATCTGTTAAAAACCAGAGAATTAGACTTAGGATTAAATGCAGTTCTTGGGATCAATCAGAACAAGCACAAAAGAGTTATTCCCATGGGCATTACACCTGCTTGTAGGCCTGAACCTGTACTACTGAGCCACCAGGAGCCTGATGGCTGATATAATCAGGCACTGATTTGTCCCAGGAGTTGAGTACTACCCACATTTGGTTTTCAGGTTTTTCTGTCATTGCAGAATGAATCGCATAACGTGGGCTACCTTACTCTGGGTGTAAGCAGAACCCATATAAACTATCACTACCAGTTCGCCTGCACAAAGATGTTAGGCACCACATGTTAGACTCGCTGCACGTGTGCTAGGGCAGTGTCACAAAGACGTCAGACTTATTGCAGAAGTATGTCGTTCCTACCTCACTCCTGCACACCAAATCCAGTACTTCCCACAAATCACAGAAGAGCTGAGTGCTTTCCTCTTGGGCTGCTGGCCAGACCTAACAAGCAGTCTCCCACCCAGGCTGCCACACTTCCCAACAGACGTAGGAAAGGCTCAGAATGCACACTGGTAAAATTTCCAACTGCAACATGTTCAATAATATCTAGATATGGTTGTTTCAAGCAGCACACAAGATGAAAAGTTCAGCCCTGCAGCCCCTGGTGAATGGAGAAAAGAGGAGGTCTGGTGGGAGCCACCCAGATTCTCCTAGTTCCCAGTATCCTTTAGCTTCATGTGGCATAAGAAATGAAATAAAGATGTAAACCAATCTGAATATTTATCAGCCAGGGAAATTGCAGCCAGGGAAATTAACACAGACACCAGATATTTAAAGTACTTTCTTGCTCATCTTATTTTTCCTGATAGACCCTTCCCAATACATATCGTTCCAAGAGAGCTTCAGAATATAAGATAGGTGCAAGTTAATGGTGCACACTGATCTTCTGTCCTATGTCAAGCTGGAAGAACAAATTCTTCTCTCAGATACACATGGACTAGCATCTAAGGTCCCATTTAGGCTGGTGTTAGAACAGTGTTGCATGCTGCCATGTGAAGAAAATTCTACACTGTCTTTAAAGATACAACCAAACCTTCGTGCTTTGAAAAAGCTAATTACTAGCTTTTTGCAAGGAACACAAATCCCATTCCCTGGGGTTTCTGTGAAATAGCTGTGTTATGAACACCATTTATGAGCTGCCTAAAAAGCACGAAGCCATGTTCACTGACAAAGGCCTTCATATTAATTTTCCAATTTGATGTTTTCTGAACAAGCTAATTAATGGAGTTCAGCTCTTATCATTCTAATTGAACAGCAGAGTAGGCCAATTAATTCATTTATAAAGAGTATGTGACAGCACTTGGACTTCCTTCCAACTTTCCAAGAGTTTGTTCCAAATGTCAACAGACAAATACAACTTATATATACTCACCCATTTATATTGATAAACCTCAGGATGGTGGTCAAAATTCTGCCTTCAAGTTAATAAAAAAAATGGTAAAAGCACAGCATGAAATATAACGTGGGGCTTTTGTTCATATTGATTTAACATTACTATAATCAGCAACTCTCAACATTAATTCAACAGTTCCACCTAATCTCAAATGAGATAAATATTAAATGCAAACTTTCTCTATCTTTTGGGCAGAGCAAAACTGAATATACTCAAAGTTATGCCTTGATTTTGCAAGTGTAAATCTGTCTGTATGCATTAGAAAATACAAGTTCTTTATAATGCAAACTGTTCTGAGTGTGTGCAAAACTTCTATCATATATGTAATACTTGCATACAAAACTGTAAATACTTGCATATGAAAAGTCTATATTAGGATACAGACAGGCTTAATTTGCTTACACAAAAGAAAACAGGAATTTAGAATTACAGTTCATAACAACTTATCGTTCCTCAAACTTCAGCGATTTAGCACTAGCTTCTGAACTTGACTTGGATTTAATCCCGTATCAACAACCACCATGGATAAAACTTGTCCACACTTATTTATTGATTTTTGAGAGTTTTCTTTTTTAATTAAAAATTTTTCCTGACCAAATAATGCACATTGTCAAAAGAAGAATTTGCTACTGGAAAAAAAAAAAAAAATCAATCATTTAGGGAGTTTCTGACACAAGAACCTAAATGTAAAATGATAATTGTACTTCATTTGGAACATGTGAAGCACTGAGCTAGATCATATTGCATTACAGCTGATAATAAAGAGACTTTTCCAAAGCAAAGATATAATTCGGCAATGATTCCAGATCTTTCCTCCTAAAGAGTCTCTGGAGATTACGTACACATTTTATATACATGTATACATACACCTCCTTATAAATAAGTATATAATCAACATCACACTTTGCCAAACCCTCTGCACTCCCATTAGAACACAAAGTGAGTGAAAAAGATAACATTGTTAAAATGAAATGCATAATGTAATATTTCAAAAGCAATCTACTTGCCTCAAGGCTAAAAATATCAAGGAGACTAAATTAATTTGAGCTTTAAACTTAAGAAGATTTCATGCCTCTGGTTTGTCTATTCTTTGTTATTTGGTATGGCAAAAGCAACAAGATTAAAGCTTTTGAAAAAGAAAGTGCTAATTTGTTTATACTGTATTTTGGCAGTAACCCAAGTGGGGGAAAAGAAGCAGTCTGGCAAGAAGCTCCAAATCAAGGAACTGAAAATTAGGTTTCATAGTGTGCAAATAAAAAAAAAGAATTCAATTGTTTTCTTAATAGTCAGAAATTCTCTGAGGTTCAGGCTATCCTTGATCTGTTCCCTTGTGATACTTTCCAGAAGAAAGCCCATCCACAAGAAGTTCCAAATTAATATGAAACATTCACTTCTGTTTGGCAACTGTGAATTATTCATTTGCAGCACATCTCACCACAGAGGATTACAAGGTAATTACTGTCCCCGAGGTATTCCTTGTGCTGTAGTTGGGATGATGCACACTGTAGTTGAGATGATGCATCTGTGTCAAAGTATTATTTTAAAAAGCACACACCTGAACTGCTCTTCAGGTGTATTTCTGTACTGATGGATCACAGATCAGATGATCTCTAAGGTTTTGCCATCTTGGACATCTCTATGGCACTAAAATACTGACTTGAAGTAAGCTGCCAGAACTAAAAAGCATCCAGCCCAGACTTCCAATGGGACAGCAGTTAGTGGAGGGAAAATACCAAATCTCTAAAGATGAGGTTCACTTCTTTAATCTATTGACTGCTATTCAACACTGTTGATATGCAGACTTAAACTTTCCTGGTAATATCATCCTTCCTGTCCACAAGTATGACAGCATCTCACTCACCCTGAAAGTTGTCAGTATTTAAGCGGTTTGCCATGACATGTGTGCAAAAAGCTCTTACTCTCGATCTTCAGAAAGGAATTCATAGTAGTGGCAGAAGGACAGGTAGCAGCAGAAGCATCCACTAATTTCCTGACCCAGAAATCCAACCACAAGAAGCTGTTTCTCATAACATACTTTTCATCTGTGCTTGCAGACACACGATATTGTTCACCAAACCTAACAATGGAATTATTTCCAAACAGTTTATGAAAAAAATAGTTACAACCTGCCCTATTTTAAAGGTCCTACTTTAATTGTAATGGAGAAAAGAATTAGCATACTTTCTGTCTTGAAACTGATCTCTATCCTTGCAGTGCAGACAGGACAGGAACTTGCTGGGTTCCACCAAATTGCACCAAAAAGAAAAAAGTCACGATGAACGTGTGACAGACAGTGAACTACCCTGAGAAACCACGTTACCCTGTTAGGTCCAGAGGCAGGGTTTTCCTGAGCAAAACCAAGCTTCTAACAAACCAGAGCACTAGTTCTTCTAGACAGGCACACCAAAATGCACAGCTGTCACTTGATATGGAAGTGACGTGCAAGGTATTTTTTGAATAGCATAGGTGAAGACAGGAGCAGCAGGCTTATATGGCTGGTGGAGCCGAATGGGGCATAGCCTGCTTGGCTGTGGCTTCATCTGTAAAACAGATTATCTTGACACGGCCTTGCACCAGTTCCCTCCAGCAGCCTGGGATCAGCACATTTCACATTTTCAGAATCATGATCAAAGATAAATAGGCAGTGTAGAACAACAGCCAGTGCCCCTCACTTCAGGGAATGCAGAAGGTGCCTGACAACCGGTCCTTCTCCGTTATTGCGGACTTTAAAGCAGCACAAAAAACTGCATGTTACCCAGAGAGCTGGATGTCTCCGTCCTGTCCACATGGCTCGCGCATGGTAGTGAGATGAAGAAGAGAAGACTCTGATCTAGAATGCGGCAGATTTTGACTGCAGTCACAGCACAGCCATTGTCCTGCTAGGTGATCCTGAGCTAATCCTCGTCACCTCCACACCTTTGTTGGATTTTTCATCCTTTCTTAACTCTGAGGGAGTAGGGACTTCTCAGTTTTGAGCTGTAAGCTTCAAGGGTGCCCTGCAGCAGTCCAGGAATGTAAAACAAAAGGTTTACATTAAAAGTACAAAGTTACGGATTTCTTTGTTGCATGTCACCTTGGATGCCCCTTAACACCCAGCAACTAGCCCAAACCTTCACTGAGGGCAACAGGCAGGCGAAATTCCCTTACGGTCTGTCTGGGAGAGCAAGATTGTGAAGCATTACAACTAATCACCACAGTGACACATGATTATGATCAGCCATGGTCAATTTTAGACTTAAATGGAGAATGATAGTGACAACCAAATGAGAGCAGCAGTGTCTGAGGTAAGAAGACTCCAGATAACAAAAAGTTGCAAGAGTGAGAGCAGGACCAAATCCCTCTTCTATCTTATCTATTGGTTTCACCTCCAACTCTCGGCTAATCTTTTCCTTTCTGATACCAAAGGGTTAAACAACTTAGTTAACAGAAAAACAGGCACACTCTTTAGCCTGGCATCCCAAGGTTGGGAAGCATTAAGAAAACAAAGAACACATGATAAAAAAGGGACATTGTTATCTAAGTTAGTAGGTAAGAATGCAAAAAGGGACCTTCAAGAGAGGGAGTTATAGACATAAAAGGAGCCAAGCTGATAAAACATTACAGCCCACAGACATCAACAATAAATTGGCTGGAATTAGGACAAAGGTAATTGTGGTAGTGGGAGACCGCGACCTCCAACTCAAATGGCCCCTCCGAAAGAGGGCAAAACCCCACTTGGGGAGCATGCACAGTTGATGCTTCATTAGTGCTAACTGAGGGTGCGTACTAATTTATATTAGAAGCAAGAAATTTGTAACAAATCCTAAGTATGAATAACAATGAATATGCAGTGTACTATCAACATGTAAATATTTTATTGTATGTAATGTGTATCTTCATTTGGCTTGGTTTGCATGCTAGGAGGAGATGCACCCAGCACTGCAGTAAACCAATGTCAGCTTTCTAAACTATCATTTCATTTAGAGAGTTTTCTTGGTTACAATTTTCGGTAACACATCCAGTACTACAAGCCATCACCATGTCCTACCCTGCAGCAGCAAACATGTGAAGGGCACGACGCATACTTGCTTAGTCAGCAAGGCTCTATGTAAAAACACAAAGAAAAGCTGACACGCAAAGTTGCAACAATGAAAGGTAGTTAGGGAGCACTCGGAGGAATTCTTACATACATCGCCAATTTTTTGGTAGCAATATAAACAGAATTGCATACGGGCTTCAGGAATATCTGTAGAGATTAATCCACTAGTACAAAAGAGCTTATAAACTAAGTTAAGAGAAAAGTAAAGGAGAAGGAAGGGCAAGGTAGAAGGACAATATGATTATGTGGTCACTTGGGAAACTAATACATACGAATGGAAGCTAATGCAGTAGCTTTTTTTTTTTTTTTTTTTTAATGCAACTGTATTAACTTCAAATTTTAGTCTATAAATAACCAAGGTTAAAAGTCTCCTTGGGGGAACATGCTCAAG
>NW_009622633.1:48054-85619 GCF_000690535.1 Cariama cristata
CATGTCCGGTGGTAACAGGCATGGAGATCCTGTCAAAGGAGATAGAGAACAGCAAAAGGAAAACTGCAATGAACTGAACTCACTTTGAGCAGACCAGGCAGGCATGGCAGCATGTGTCCAAGAAAGAAAAAGTAAAAAAAGAGAGATGACTTCAAGTGCTGAGAGTCTCTAGAGTATTGAAAGCTTAAAACAAACAAACCAAACAACCAACCCAAACAAACAAAAAAAACCAACAACATAAAAACCCAGAACTAGAGTTTCCATTTGAATTGAACAAAACAATTCACTGGGTACACTTGTATGCCAGGTCAAAGGTTTTTTTAAAATGGAAGTTACCACACCTTAGTATTTAAAAAGTATTTACAAATAAGTATCTGAAAGGGATATGCCTATCAAAAAACCCAATAGCCCCAAGAAAGCAGCAGGTTGCAAAGAAGATAGATATCAAGCCATAGATGGTATGGCAATAAGGCATCGGGAAAATACTCCAGCTCAGGCAATCCAAAGAGTAAGTAACTTTGATTTTCTTTTAGACACTTTTTTAGACACTCCTGCCTAGAGTTTCTGAGGCTGATCACCCTCGTTGCTGACAGCTCCTTTCCCAATAGGAAGATCCCAGCCCTCGTAGAAAGCATCCGTTTCTGTAAAAGAAAGAGCAGCAAGCCCTCTTCCTCTTCATATCCCAATGGCCATACCTATCTATATTTTACCGCTTCACCACAGGACTCGACCTTTCAAAACTTAGACTTATACAAACCATAGAAAAAGAAGTGCGATGCACATGGACCAACGATGGCTTATATTGATCCATGACTACTAAAGCACAAACAAGGAAGCACTCCAGAGGTGGTACATTTCTAAACAAAGAAAGGGAAATAGCAGTCACAAATACGTGAGTTTAACCAAAGAAGCTCACTCTATCACAAAGACCCCTTCTGTGAGAAGACCACAAAACCGCAACCCAAGGAGAGGAAAGTAAATGCTGAGAAATCCATGCGGGAACGTCCAATAAGCTCCAGACCAATGTTCCTGTTGAATCAGCAAGAAATTGTAAAGTCAGAAGACCAAAAGTCTGCCAAAGGCCACTGTCACACACTGACATCAATAACTCGTGGTATATTCATCCACTCCCAAACAAGGCAGTAACTTGCTCTACACAAAAAGACTGCAGGGCTGTACTTACACCTGGTGAAACACAGGAGCCTCTCAAGGACTTTCTGTACACCTACTTACCCACCTATCTACTTGCACACCACTATAACTCTCCTTCCTCCCACACCCAGGGAACACCTGGGGTTGGCCAAGTCATCTATCGTCTCTCATTAAGTGACATATCACCCATTCCCTAAACCACAGCTACCCATGGATTTATGAGGCTGTAACGGGTGAAGGTGTGTGTGTGTTGCACTCCATCACCAAGATGGGGAAAGAAAAATGAGGAAAGTTGGTGAAAAGGCATTCTGGCATTTTAGATCACAATTTGGAGACAATGACTGAGAAAGCGAGCAGTTACTTTGCTTCTGTCAGCCTGAGGTTTTCAGTGAACATTGAACTGTGTTTGCTTCAGTCTTGACAAAAATCCAAAGACTATATCGAGCAGCCCCAAAATTGAAATTATCCACTGAATTATATATGAAGAAAAAGTTTATGCAAAATTAAATCAATTTAGATGTATTATAATGAGGATACTATCTAATCGGTGGCTCAGTTAAAGACGGCACTCTGCCAGTGACTCTCTAGGCTGTGTGATACACACCAACTGCTTCTCAGTGTTTCAGAGATGCAGAGTCCAGTGCTACAATCTGCTGTCACTGCGTGGCAGGCACCTCAGTAAACAAAATTACGCATCAGAAACGGACACTGCTGGATGCCTCACTCTCCAGATGAAACAATGAAAGCTCTTCTGGTTAAGTGACAGTCCAGCACACACCCAAAACATTGCTTTTCTTTCTCACCTCTGGTTTTATGTCTTTTCCATTCTGCTATTGTTCTTATTCATATTACAGTAGTGTCCAGAGTCTACAGTACTTACACCGTGCAAACATGTAACAGGAGGCAGTTGAGCTTCCAACCAAACGAAACAGCACATAAAACGGAAGAGGTGCAATTTTAAAAGCATATGCTGAGAATAGAGATGCAAGTGGTTTAAGTGACTTGCCCAAAGTCAGAAATGAAGCCTGATGGCAAAATTAATCTATACACTTTCCTTGGGATTAATCCAGTTTAGAGAGGGAATTTATATTTTTCCCCAAAGGCTGTGGATAGGAGAACTACTTTGCTGAGAAATCAGATCGGAGTAATATACCATGCTTTTCCTCTACAGTGAACAGTACGCATAAAAACTCTCATCCAGAAAGCTAAATTTAAAGTCATGGACTTCAGCCAGCTTAAAGCTAAATATGTAATTAAGACCTTGGCTGGAGAGAGGTGCAGTTAAGCTTGTAAATTAGTGTACAGCCATCCCCTGATTTCAAACCACCTGTACTTCTGCAACAACAATCCCTGTTCTCAGGTATAAAAGGGAGTTGTATGTAGATGTATCAATAGGAATCGCATTCATGTGTCAGGAAGGTATAATTTGCTACTCCTAGGAATCAACGGAGTTCTTCCAGATTTTCATCTGCATAATAAAATGAAAATTGCTGTTCAATTTCATTCCTTGATGTCTTGCTGATTTTCCCTCCCACTGAATAGCTAAATTATTTTCCAGACATATTAAGTTCACTTCCCTAAACTTTAATTTTTTTAATATATCTTCTGTCCCTTTCTTCAGCTTCTAAGTGCCTGTGTAAAATTAAACTTGTCCACCCTCACCACTCTTCCTGATTTAGCTGCCTCTGGGAATTTCCATTTTATTTCTCTTCCAGATCAATAACAAAGATATTTAGTAAGATCGGAAAGTTGCTCAACTAGATACATTTCCTGTGTACCTATCACTGGATATCCCAGTTTTCAGGCTATGTGACAACACCCTTCATAAGCCAATCTGAAATAATTTTCAACTCACCTGTCTCCACTCTCCTGTGAAGACATAATAAAGGTGTTGGTACAAGGGGATACCTGTGGAGACTAAAAAGGATATCCAAATAGAAAGGATAACTTACACAGTTATAATCAACGGCAGTGTATGGCAAGGCTCAGAGTATGCCACCCTCCCCCCATCACCTTCAGAGCATCTCCTCTGAGCTCCTTCTCCAAAGCCAAAGGACTTTCCTCACCCGATTCTCGCCTGTGCAAGCACGGGTTACACAGCCTGAACGACAACCCCAGCCCAAGCAAGGAGCTTTTTCTCATCTATAACACAACATGTGACAGAGGGTTTTGTTGCACACAAATAGTCCTTCACAGCTTTCTGACCTCTCTTATCCCTCTTGGTAGGTTTGCTTGTGTTTTCCTGTAAGTATAAGCTGTTACCATTGTAAGTGACTTTTCATTGAACACATTGGTAGAGAACTCACATTTTACCCCTAGCACCCGCTGGAATCTGTATTATCTCATGTAGTAACCCATTTCTGCTTCTGTTCTTTAGAGCACTTCAAATCATGAACATGAACATTTTTATGTTTCTTTAAAAAACACAAGTATTTTCCCCAACAGTTCTGTCACTGCAGTTTCTGCTTTCACATCCAATACTTTTATTCCTGACAATTTCAAAATGACTGGCACAACGCTTTTAAATTATAAACATCCTCTAAACAGATTATTTGCTGCCAAAGCACTTTATTAAACTTATCAACTCCTCCCTTGGATTACTAATTCAATGCTAATTTTGAAGGACAAGGTTACGAGGGCACACACAGCTCTTCCAGCATTTATTATTTAAAAGCGTTATAAACTCAGGTAGCACCATAGCCATTTGTGAAGCATTAATGATGTAAGAAAGGCAAAACCCACCAAAACCAAAACATATGACTACATGAAGGATGGCTTCTTTTTTCTTTTTTTACCTGGAACACAGGTAGTAGGCAGCATGATAATTCTTTTATACATGAAAAAAACATTCCTGATTTGTTTCCATAAGGGTCAGCAATATTTACCGTTTCACATACAGTTAATATACATGTTGCCTACAGTATTTTATCTAGGTATTCCACAAAAGACAGAAATGTATTAGCATATTAGCAGCCACCCAAGGGTTTGGCACAAAATGGTCTTCATAAGGCAGTTTTCACGTATAAGTACATCTTTAAAATTTCTACTTGTAATTTCATGGATTGTGGGCCATAGATGTCACCCCAATTAGAAGATGTCAAAACCTCTCAGTCCAGTTCTGAATTATTGGGGGTAAAGGAGAAACAGCATTGGTTCCTGTGGGTCCTGTACTGCCTTCTTCCTTCCTTACAGATGCAACGTCAGCCCATCAGCATCCAGGTATCGAGTACCATAGGACACAGACTTAGCTGTAACTCTGTCTCTCCTTCGCTTTTCCCTCTTAAAGACTGACCCTCAACCATCCAAGCATGCCGAACTCTACACTGAGGATTTGTGGTGAGAAAAGGTTCTGTGGTTTAGGTTGTACCAAGTCCAGAGGTTAAGGCAAACTACTGAGCTGCTTGCTACACCAAGAAGCCCATAAATTACATCCCTTGTAGGAAGGGTCATGATGAACCCCATGATGGGTTTCAGATGATATGAAAACTGATGATAATTTTCCCAGGACAGAAGGGGACAAACAGTCCCATCTCACTTAGCCTTGTCCGCACCCAGCCAAACATCCCACTTAAAAAACAGATTGCAATATTTTTGTTGTAAAGACCGTTTCATTGTCTTTGTCTTCCTTGTTTTTTTTTTTTTTTCCCCACATAATTTAAAATATGAATCTCAATAAAACATCCTTCTGGCTTATTATACTCAGGTAAGAACTCAATTTCATGAAATTAGAGTCAACTTCAAGAGCGTTAAAGTAATTCCAGAGGAACTACACTCACCAGAATAAAGAGGTTAGAAGTCAAGTACAATGGCATATAGGACAATAAATATTTTCTTCTTGCTAAAATCAGATTTTTAGTGGAACCTGTCTGCTCTGCTTATAAGACTTATTCCTCCACTTTCCTCTGTGAAAAACATCTATTTGTCACTTTTTCAAAAAAGAAAATCACAGATACAGTTGTAGGATCATTTTATGTTAGCAATGAGCTGGAGGATATTTTGAGAATGTAAAAAGATGTGGGAAAAATGCAGAGAGTTATACAAAGTACCAAGCTTGTGGAACAAGAGATGGATACTTGTGGAACAAGAGATGGATACTAGGGGAACCGGAGATAGATAAACTTGAAAAACAAGGCCATGGGAGCAGGATGAGACAGGGAGCTTGTATGTTAGACAAAGAACTTGTGTTTAATTTACATGGAAGTTATGCATGGCATAAACACCTATCAGAATCCTTGCTAAGGAGCGTGATAGTCGCCTGGACAGTACATGTAACCAATTAGAGCTTGAGCAAGTGCGTGTACGGAAGTAGAAAGCAGTATATAAGATGTAGCCTTCTGATTAATAAACGACTTCTCTGATCATCATATTGATGTGCTGAGTTGTCCATGCCTCGCATGAACAAAGAACCCCACACACAGTAACTGCATATAAAACTTTTAACAAATACACATCTCTTTCTGAGAGCATATAAACTATAACTTATGTCAGATATTATTCTTATAATTATAATTTAATCATCTTATAATAATTTCTTATAGATTTCACTTTGAATCACTGTTTTAACACTTGAGAAAAAAACTAATGTGTCAAACATAAAAAGGAAATTTGGATTGAAACAGTATATGGGAACATAATTATACAGCAATTAAAGTACAATTGCATGATGATTACTAGAAAATTTAGAGCAACTGACATAGTAAGGGCATTTTTTCTCTTTTAATATGGTATGTTAGGTGATTTTCTTTCTTTTAGTTTATTTTAGCAATTCCATCATCTTGATTTTTTTTTTCCCAAGCTTAATTTTACATGGAAGCTTATTTAAAAAACATTTTCTTGGAGACACAACGTTCTTGGGCTGCATACCTCACATATAGCAATGTTTGGGTATATCACTATCACCTTATAATTTTATTGGCATGAATATTAAACTAGCACTCAGTTAAACATGCCTGGCCATTCAGTGGGAAACATGAGCCTTTCTCTAGGATACCGTTTATATTTGAGGATACAAAATTAATTTGAATTTCACTCAAAAGCATTTCACAACTGCATATTTTACAAAACAGTTTACCATCCTTTGTATCAGGTCCCAATTCTACAAAGCACTTAAAAAGTGCTTAGGTCTCTGAAATAACCAAAAGACTGAATCAGTCTCACTTTCTGAAGATCCCCATTGCTAATACAGTGAAACATGTACACTAGATACACTTTTATGAGTGATACAGTTTTACGTTTTTCTTTTATTATTTCTCTTTTTTTTACAGGGAATCTTTGTACTCAGCTGCAAAATCTTTGTTATTCTTACTGGCTCTAGCTGTGCTCTAACTTTGTCTTAACGGCCCACAAGTATCTGTATCACATAAAAACCAATGTAATAGCTGCATCTGAAAGGGGATACATTTTCTAATATCTGCGATTTGTACAATGGACCAAATATCCAACCTTAGGCTGTAAGTTGGAGACACAATTTTTTTGCAGCTAAGTCTTTTTGTATTCACAGCGTAAATGGAAATCAGTAACTCTTCACATAACAATTAGATTAAGCTTCTAGATGCTATTCATCTGTGCACACAAATCTGGTAACAGGCATGAACATGCAAGTTTTGAATTATGTACACTTTGCAAAAGACTAGCCCGTAACATCTCAACCACTTTCCTCACTGTCTTTAATCAAGTGCTTTGTTTAGTACATCAACACAATTCACACAACTATCAATGCTGTGAAACTAAGAAAGCAGGACAAAAGGATAAGAGCTATTGCACAAGAAATTAGTTTAATAGATTTATGACAACAGGAACCAATTGTGAATTAATATGTAACTAGTGAGTGATAAGTCCTTGAAGCAACCTGTCATACAAGTATGTCCCAACAGGTAAATTAAGGTAGACGAGAGAGATTTACTGTTTGTTTACACTTGATAGAAAATAACGTTCATTGTAAGAATAATTCGTGATGTACTGTGCTTCAACTATTCCTTTCCTTGTTCAGACTTGGATGTTGTGAATGTTGTGACTGTCATTTAACAAACTGTGCTTATTATTTAAAATAGCATTTATTCTAGACCCCTCATTTCCAGAACTATTGACAGAAAGGAAAAAGCCGAAAAAGGAGTACTAAAGAGACTGACCTACAAGGAAAGACAGATCTGCCAAAATGGATATACTTTCTCTAAGAAAGAATATCAGCATGAAATACCTGGATAGACACAATTAGCTTTTCAAAGGTGTGTTTTACAAGAAAGCATAATGGTCCAGTGGTTAAGGTCCAAGACTAAGACTTGAGGCGGCTGGCTTCAGCTACATCTGTCATGGATGATCACTTCTGTGACCTTGGGTGAGACAAATGGGACTGAGTGTAATGCAACTTAACCCAAAGATCAACTGCAGCTCAACAGCAGACCAGCTTTAGACTGGGCACTGTAGACTTTTAGCTGACGTGACATGTGGCTCACCTGAGTGGGGATCCAGGCTTTTGCACTCGATTCCAAATTGTAGGAGGCCATCCTAGTTGAAACTGGTCAGACAGGTCTACCCTTTGTAGCTTCGATGTAAACGCAGTCTCTCCTTTGTGTTGGTTCCCACCTCTTCCTATAATGGCATTGCAAAGGTAAAAGAAGAAAGCTTGTGAGCACACAAACTACAGGAACAGAAAGAGACGAGGAGTGAAATCTTGTCACCTATAATGGGTAAAAATGCACGCGCCTTTAGAGAAAAAACCCATCAAGATCTGATGGGCTCAGAAGTAGACATCTAAGAGAAGCTGCAGGAGTCTAACCACCTATCAACAGTTTTCAGACTAGTACCAGCGCCGTTACAGCTAACACAGGGGAAAGACTAATCAGAAAAACATTTGGAAAAGCTCAGGTTGTTCCCCAGTGCATCTGGTTTTTTTATTACTTTTAAAAGCAGAAAATACCAGAAAAGGGTGAAATCACAGAACATGGGTGAAACAGTGACATCTGTCTGATTTTGCAAAGGACCTGCAATAAGAGCTTTCACCAATAAGATGTCCCAATCATTTCCATGTGCATGATCTCAGAAGCCAGTGATGATACTTTACTGGCCATAATGATGTCTACTTCAGTGCTCATCAACAAAGGTATGTTTGGAGAGGGAAGACCACACTCTGAAGTTCTACACTGGTGACTTCTTTCTGGTCATGGTCTGAACAAATACCATAGAGAAAGAATAAAATCATACAAAATACAGTCCACTCTCCCTAAGCAAACTCTACTTTCAAGATCTGGGGAAGAAAGAAGCAAAGCAATGTCTTGCATAAGTAAGGTGAAAGCAAAACAGAGGCAGAAATCCAACACTGGATGGCAGAAGTCTCTTGAAAGGTAATTCTTTTGAGCATTATTTGCATAGTGATTTGAACTGTTGGCATCAGAATATCTTACCTACTGACTGGATTTCACACTCTGCTCTTCCCCTGCTCTCCTGTTTGCTTTTATTTTAGCATGCAACAGTCTCTGTTTAACATAATTTCAAACCTTATGGAGTGCTGTGTATCAGTGCCATAACACACAAGACAGGAGCAGAGGCAGCTACTTGTCTCAACAGCCTGAAAGCAAACTTGGTAGCAGCCACCACTTTCACTACTGTGAAAAAATGCAAGAATGGCACATCAGAGCAGTGCTGGTCTCTGCAGAATGGGCTGCCTCTTCTCCTGGGTGGCACTGCCTCTAATCTCCTGCCAGACAAAAGGTATTTATTTCATATGCATCTTTTAAGGGAAGTAGTAGCTGTTAAATCCTTCGGAGAACATATCATAAGGCCTGAGATTCAAGCAGAAAGAGAAATCTGAGAATGAGAATATATTAGAAAGAATAATAATAATAAATCTATGTATCTTTTAAAAGAGCTTACTGTATATATCAGACTGATTTACTGCTGTTAAATAATGGGTGTGGTTACAGGTTTTCTTTGTTATTTAATTTCCCACAGCAACAAGACCTTTGTATTGTAATTCTGCTGCTGTTTGCGACAGGTTCTGGTGTTTCAGAGGCGCTTTTCGAAATGTAATCTCAGTATAAAAATCAGTGTTTTGAGGCTCTGATCTAGATAGGGACCTCATCTGTCAGGGGTCCTGGAAAGTCTGGACCAATTCAGGCAGACAAGTTAACAGAAGGATGCACAGTGGTTTAAAGGGGATCTGAATCAGCTCGTACTGCCCGAGGTAATAACATTGCCTTTGAGGGCAGATGAGACAGAAAGTATAATGCCTTGAATTCAGGTGGTTGGGACCACAGGGATACGAGGGTGAAGAGGAGAGGGAGGTATTCAGTTATTTGCCTTTTCACTATATGTAAATCTTGTCATTCCTTTTTCTCCTCAAAGGGTATATTCATAATTTAGATTTCTAATGGCCAAATTTAAAATCTACAAAATGTACATTTAAATCATGCAAATAAATTATGCAGAGGCTAAGGATGCGTAGGTGTAAGTCCACAAGGAACCTTAGCGATATTGTTGTCTGCATTAAGAAATCTTGGATTAAGAAAAGTGAAGTTTCACCTGTTACCCAGAATTCAAACCTGTCATCAATGCTTACTCTATTTTCATTTGACTAAGTACTGGTACAAAGATATTTAGGACTTGATATTCTTTGTACTTGCTAGCCATAAGGTCTCCCACTGGTTTTACTTCTCTCTTTATCTTAATTTTGTCTCAATAATAATTCATATCCTCTGTAAATATGCAGAACCATGGAAATCTAGAAATTAAGGCAGGCAGTGGTCCCTGGAGCACACCTTGGCTGCCCTGGCAAAGGGGTAGAAGATGTCTCTAAAAGGTCAGAAGACAGTTAACCCCTCATTCACATAAGAGCAATATCCAAGGAGCATGAGGCTGGAGCTACCGAGGAGAAAAAAAAAAATCCTTTGCAAACTTCTTCCTGTTCTGTTGAAACTCAATGATTTATCCAGCCTTCCATCTGTGACTGTCCCTCTTGTGTACTTCCGACCAAGCAGAAAGAATAATTCATAGTCATGTAAGGCAAATAAATGTTAGAGCAACCTCAAAATTGGTGTCCATAACAAAAACGCTTTCCTACAATTTTCCTTCAGATGCCTGACAAAGTCATCACTACAGTTTAACATTTCATTGACCTACAGGAAAACAGAGATTGGAGGCTACATAGATGGATCAAAGCTATCACTCTAGTTGCCTAAGCAGTAAAATAAATTATCCCAGGCACAGATCTGTTCTACTATGGACAGATTATTAGAGGTATCTATCCCAGCTAGACTTAAATCCAATTAAAGCAAAAACTAAGTGCATAAGAAATGCCACATTGCACTGGCCAGGTCGTGCCCCCAACAACCCCAACACCAATTCTGTTACCTTTCCTCACACCTTCTCTTAGCTCTGTCCTGCCTGAGATGTGGAGACCAGAATGGCACCAAAGTCATGTACCCACCACAGGTCTGCACAGGACTGAAACAATTTCCTTTGTCTTTTCCCACTGCCTCTTCTGCCGAGCAGACACCGCATATGATACTGCATATCACCCGTTTCAATTGACTGTGAATCCGAACAACTTTATGCAATTATTCCATGTCCTTCCTTCTGCTTCCTAATTCTCTTTTCTGCCCAAAGCACAAGTGAAATGGCAGTTTTTACAGCAGATCATAATACTTTCAAGCCAAGGACAACGCATGCAGAAAACACATGAATCATTTTTACTGGATTAGAATCATTTCCATGTTTACCATTAGATCTTTCCTCACAAATGACTGTTTAACTGTAGCTTCTTTATGATCTAGCTCCAATGCTGTCAAGACAGAGCTGTACGAGCAGGCCTTAATGCAATTTCCCATTCAGGGTCTAAAGGCAGAACAGATCATTAATTTTCATAAAAGCAAGCAAAGTTTCAAACACCCAGAAGGAAAATGCTTAAATGCATTCTCAATATTAGGCACATTATTTAAATACTATCTAGAATAAAGGCTTAAATGAGCTACACTGGTGACAATGTTGTTACCAACATCTATGTTCATTCATTACATCTTCAGCTCATCCTTAAATCTTTTCAGCAGAGAAGACCATTTTTAAAGCATTTTTGTCTGAAAGACTATCCTCTGTATCTCCCAATTGTAAAGAGATGACGAAGTGGCATATATAAGTAGTATAATCCAAAAGCAGAACATAGCATCTTTCAAAAGTCATCACACAAAATTATTAACAGTGATTAGTGATTTTTGGATACCCAGCCCACTTTGGTTTCCAAGTGTTATTTTCAGCGCTTTACATATGTACATGCAAATCTAAATGTATGCTTTAAAGGAAACAAAATTAAAAAGTTAAGTGCTACAGGTTAATACATCACAGTCATCTACAATCGTCAATGAACTGTGACCAATTGACAATAAACAGCAAACATAAAATCAAGAGGAATCAACTAACATAAATTTGTCAACTAGAAAACTTGAAATTAGATTAATTATTAGGAAGATTGGCAGCAACTACATCTAATAAAATATGAAAGGAATACATTGCCATAAACGTGGGTTGTGAGATACTGCTATGGCAAGATACAATGAAATATCACAATGTGTCATAGCCTTTACTGAAAATCAAAAAGCAGAAAATTAACCACAATATAACCTTCTGAATCTTCTAGATCCTCATTGATTTGTCCTCCAATCACAGAAGGCCTCATAACCAACAAAAGGCTTTCACTTTCCTACAATCAAAGGAAACATATTTTATCTCACTTGCAGCTTATCTGAACTCTGCAGGAATGACTATTGATGCAATGATGACCAAATGACAGAAGCTAAGGTTCAACTATCAGTATCTCATTTCTGCATGTAATCTGGCATTGCTATTGGGAAAAAGAAACAGGCTGTACTATTCCAATTCAAATACCATAAGAAATGTTCATGCTTCAGTCATGAAGCTACCTGTAATATTTACTGAAACAATGTGCGTGTCAAAGGATTAAAAACCAACAAGGGTCTCTCTATCGGCATCTTATAACTGTTAGATGTTTTCAGGTCTTTTGTGGTTTGGGTTTTTTTGTGGTTTATTTATTTATTTATTTATTTTCTGGGTGTTTTTTGCTTGTTTTCAAAGCTCCAAAATTGAAAATGTCCAAAGATTGCTCCCAAACCAAAGGTGCCAGGAGGGAAAGTTCTTGCTGGCCCTCACCTTCTCTTGGCAGCCCTTTCACAGTCACACCAACACTGGGGCTCTGCCCTTCCTTGGATTTGTTTTTTTTACTTCTTGCCTCTCTCTTGGATCTTAATCATTATTAAAAACTTTCTTTTAGCACCTGCTAAATCAAGCAATCTCATGATTCTGCAGGTTCGATGAATGAATAAATCTTTGCATAGGCAGAGAATAACAAGGTCAGTTTTTAATAAACTTTTTCATTACTGTTTAAGAAACCCCCCTTCCGTAAAGGCTGACAGCATTGTGGTAGAGTGGTTTATCTGATTCTTCACATCCAATTGAGGTTCAGAGTGATTTTTTTCATCTATGCAGGTCTATTATCTATGCTTCTTCTCAGAGCACCTCTAGAGAAAACAGGTCTCTAGCATTCTTTCTGCTTTCTAAGTTCTTCACATGCCCTTTACTGTTACTGTTCTCCCCTTTTATTTTCATTTTTCCTATTTTGTCATGTGCCTCTGTTGTCAGGAGAAAATATTTTTCTTCAGTCTTCCAACATTATACTTAGAATGCCACACTAATGCTCCTACCAGTATTCTGCATACACCTAGAACATCATTTCTCGTGGCTTTGAGAGTGGAGCTCCAGAAGAGTGTTCTTTCTCTCTCTGTGAATAAGACAATACTGGGATCATTTTTTACCTGACCTGCTGAAATCTGGATAGCAACATGTCAGACATGAATACTAATTTTGATGACAACTGAGTGCTTCTTGTAAGCAGAGATACACCTTTGAAACTCTGTAGCAAACAGACTGCAGTCCTTTGGTACTTGGTAGATTTACATTAACTACAAATATATTGTAGTCACAATTAGTCCTGTATCTTTCCCCATTCTTCCTTAAACATCTGTCTTTTCACACTAAGTTATGATTGTAATGATACAGAGGAAGATTTCACATTGCTGCATGGATACTCAGTAAGAATATTTAGCTGACAATACCTCATTGGTGTTTCAATATTTTTCTGTGCCATGGGAATATATTTACAACATTTTTTTCCTCTACTTTTCAGGTTTTGTTAATGCTTGTCTATTTACCTCAGAGCATTTAAACAAAAGACCTAAATAATATTTCAGACCTTTAAGCTTTGTGACAGCTATGTCACTACACACTTATCCAAGTGCGTTTTTGAGCTAATTAAGGAACTACAAATAGCATATCTATTAATGCAATTTATACACCTTAATGAAGACTGACCAAAAAAATACAAAGTATTTTGAACCTCCAACCTCAACAAATACCCCTACCAGCTGCATTAAGGGCAGTGTTTCTATAGCAATTAACATAGCTACTAAAATTTCTTCCTCACTAATAGACAATGTCATATATTGGATTAATTTACAACCAAAATGCTGCCCTCTCTTCTTTGTCACGGAGGAAATGCTAGGAACTTGATTCTTTCTTTTTGATTAACAGTTTCAGTTATCAAAGGTGGTGGAAAATATCTTACTTATTAAACAAAAGTTAATTTTAGAGCTGCCATTCAGTAAGCTTTTGAAATCTTCAGTCTCTATTTATTACAATGATCAGATTTTTTAGGATTCTGTCTCATAACAGCATGCCAGAATTCTCTTAGTTGTCTGAGACATCTGCTATTTACAGAGAAAAAAAGAAATCCTTCCTTAATGAAACCTAAAAAGCAACATTTCTGCATATGCAAGATGGAATTCATTTAGACATATGAAGAAAGGCATGATTTCTCTCCCTAAACAGTGATGATTTGTACAGAAAATTTCTCCAGATTTACCAGCATAATATTTTTTCCCAAAATAGTTATAGAACTGATTCACTCTTGCATTAGTTCAGTCCCAAAATACATTGAAATCAACTGACTTCAAAACTAGAATTACACCACAATGAATCAGTTTTTACGTATATTTAAACCAAACTATTTCCAGATATGTGTCCTTTTAATATTAAGCATTGTCTACAATGCATGAATTTCTGCACCTAAATATCAAACTACTCATGTGTACTCTAACCTTTAGAGATTCCCTTTCCCACTTTTTGTCTGTGCAAGACAGAAATGAGAAAGTATTGAAAAATTATATAAAATGATGAAAAGCAATGAAGAGCTCTGTTTTCTCATCTTCCCTCACAATGGCTTGTGAGTTCTTCTCTGCTCTTGGCTTCAACAAAGAGGAATAAAATGCTTTCCTTGAGGAGCCATACCCTTGGCCAAATATAGTGGTGTGCTCCAATTACGTGTTCTCTTCAGTATCTTTCCATCTCATGAGTACAGACGGATTTCCAAACTAGAAGAGTCCTTATACTACATATTTTACAAGCTATGGAAGCCCTTATGTTATATATATCTAGAGTGCTCAAAGGTTCGAGAAGCAAGACATCACCTTCTACTGATGAGGACAGCCATACTATAGAGAGGCAATTGGACTGGAGTTGTACATGATTAAAGGAGGACGGGCAGAAAGCATCAGCTGCAAAGCTACCAGACTAGTGCTACTACTGATTTTTCAGGGATATCTCTTGTGTATCTTGAAAATAAAAATATTTTACATACCAGAAAGGAAAAGTAAAAGAGGAAGAAGAGCTCTATCATTGCCTCTTCCAAAATATATTTTTAAAAGTACATGGACATGACCACTAGAAAACTGTGTATTTAGCAAATTCAAATGCTGGACTGAAGTGAAGGAATTAGGCATCCAGCATCATGAAATGTCACAGATAGATCACTCGACTTAAGTGTGACAGTGCTTATTTTGAAAAAGGATACAATTAAAATGTATGTATGCTGACATAGAAAGTAAGTGCATGGGAGATGAATGTAAGAAATAGTTAAAACCTTCTGAGGTTTTATGAAGGATATTAGTAAAGCAGTGAGCTTGAATTCCTGCTTAACTGATTATTTTTTTTTTTTTGTGAGTAGGCTTACCAAGAGCAGCAGTTACACAGTTTCAGAAATCGAGAATTATGAAAACAAAAAATTAAAAAATCCCCGCTGTTAAAAATGTTACTACCTACAGACTGCTCACTCAAGCCACACTAGATTTCACAGATAAATTCACTGATATGTTACAACTCAGTATCAAAATTGAAATTAAAATTGCACTTTATTCATCAATACACACATAGGAACATACAAATGGGGATCCATTTTCTGAGCTGTGTATTTGCCTGTTTACACATGACTCCAGATCCAGCCAGAAAATCTTTTTATTTACTCAGTTTCAGGTTTTGACCTTAATCATTCTAAAATGCATACGCTCACCTTGTGTGTTTCTCCTGCTTAAAGGTTTCAGCCTTTGGTCATGTTAAGCTAGGTTCACAGGTGTCACAGATGTCCTTATATTTATTAAATTCCTCATAGTGCAGTGCTATAGCCACTTCGTCTATCATTCTCAGTGATATCACAGATATCTGCAGAAGCCCTTTTGACTTCTAGCTGTCACACACTCCATTGAAATAGGTTTACAAGGCAAGGAAAAACTGTGTAACCATCAATAATAACAATCAGCAATGACCGTCACTGATCTATCATTACATTTTCCGTATTTTTCAGTAAAAGCCGTTGTCTTGTTCCAATAAATCACCTCAAGACTTTAGACAATTCTAAACGTATGTTGATTTCTCATTAATCCAGATTTCTGGGTTTTGATTTGTTTGGGTTTTTTTACTTTGAGCTTTTAAACAAAATGTCCGTAACTATGACAGAATAGCCACTTAGCCAAGAAAGAACCTACTTTGCTAAGAAACTAAGAGATTTGTAACAAGAGACAAAATTTACAAAGATAAATTTAAATCAGAGATAAAATCCTGTTGAACCAGGGATTTTCCACCTTAACATTCATGCATTATTCCTTCCAATGTTCCAAGGAAATACTTTCCAATATTTTTTTTTTCTGGTATTTTTCTTTGTTTTTTCCCCACTTTTTAGTTGCATCCTAGCAGATGCAGCACAGCAAAATCCGTATTAAATGTATCAAGTCTTTACTGAGTCTGTAGAATAAACAAGCAGATCAAAACATTATGTAAATCACATAACCACTACTTGCTGATGATTCTTTGCCAATGGGTATCATAAATTAACACAGATATTGGATTAAGTGCTAGAGAAGGCAGGACAAATCTGTTTTCTGTACAATCACAAAGAGCATGATTGAGACTTAGAAGCTTCCATCTGTCTACACTGTGGTGAAAACGCGCAGTATGGCCGTCCTGTGATAAAGGCTCTGATAACAGAGATTCATAGAATCACAGAATCATAGAATCATTACGGTTGGAAGAGACCTCAAAGATCATCAAGTCCAACCATATACCCGATGCCACCATGCGCTCTAAATCCACTAAACCATGTCTTGAGGTGCCACATCTAAACATTTTTTGAACACCTCCAGGGATGATGAGTCCACCACCTCCCTGGCGAGCCCATTCCAATGCTTAACAACTCTTACAGTGAAGAAGTTCTTCCTAATATCCAGCCTGAACCTCCCCTGGCGCAACTTGAGACCGTTTCCTCTTGTCCTATCGCTAGTTACCGGGGAGAAGAGACCAACTCCCACCTCGCTACACCCTCCTTTCAGGGAGTTGTAGAGGGCAATAAGGTCTCCCCTCAACCTCCTTTTCTCCAGACTAAACAACCCCAGCTCCCTCAGCCGCTCCTCATAAGACTTTTTCTCCAGGCCCTGTCTGCCTCCTCAGGTACTTGTTGTCACTTACAGTCTAAGCAGTAGTCATCAAGGACATGTATGTCCTGAATTTAGATCAGACAAAATAACCAGTCAAAAATTTAGTTGGTGTTCAATGACAGAACACATCTGTAAAGCATTGTGCTTGTGGTCCAACTGGTGATGGTAGCTGGAAGCAGTCAGCAGTTAAAACCAACACCCAGTATCACTTTCCCTCCTCCTCCCAACTGCATGGTAATATAGGCACGGAAACAATTTAGGAGTTCAAGCTCTCTTACCTCATATATATATGTGTGTATATATATAAATTTCACTAAAGTCCTAGTTCATTAGGCTCCAATTTTCATGGTTGTCAAATATCTATGAACAGTTGCTTGACGGTTCAAGGCCTCCAACAACTTACTTGTAATGAAGAGCACCAAGTGAGAAACCATAGCTCCCGTTGATGGGGCAGCCATGTCTAGAAATAAGCTGTCTGGTTTTGCCCAAATTAAGATGACAGTAGGAACTGAAGAGTATGGGGTAGGGGAAGAGTTGGAGACTTAAAGAATCTGCAAGTGTGCAGGTTTGCCAAATTGCACTCTGCTGCATTACTATTACTGTCCCGCTGTAAGAAGCTTGGTTCATAGGATGCTGATAATGCAGGACACATCCAAAATACATTCTGAAGTCTACACAATCCACAAAAATAACTCAACAGAAATCTGGAGGCAGGATTTTTCTTTACATGATTCACATTAACGTACTAGACTACGAAGATACTATGTAGAGCAGAAAACACCTGATTTATTAATAGGAAAGCGTTAGGACCTCTACTTTAAATTTCAGAAGTTCAGAATGAGTTTACTGCTGAACACAGGATACACGATGCATAATAAAAACGTACAAGTGAACACAGCAGGGTATGGAAAACCCGCAACATACTCAATTTTTCTTAAGTAGTAGATGCAGTTTGTTTGATATGCACAATGACAGTGTGAAATGTCAAATAAAACAGTACCCCAAGGAACATGGTATTGATCAAATCTGAGACTTTAAAAGTAACAATTTCTGTTGCTGAGCAGACCTGCCTGATCTACAAGCAAACTGCATTAAAAAAAAAATCACTTTAACTATTCAATGGAGTTTGAAAATAAAAGCACCATCAGCTGCTAAGCCAAATCAACATCAGTTAATGGTGTTCAGCAACAGATTGGCTTTCAGTTTTATGAAAGACTGTGTGCAGTCCCAGTGACTGATAAAGAATACAAAGAACTCTGGGTTAAGTATACAAACTAAGTTCAGTACCTACAGATTTAGAGAAAACCTGTACCTAACCTGACTAAACTGAAGTGTGTATAAATGCAGAGGGTTGCTGGAGCAGGTCCTCTTGGAATACATTTCTGGGCACATGAAGGAGAGGGTACTGAAAACAGCCAGCACAGATTTACCAAAAGTAGGTTATGCCTGACCAACCTGATCACTTTCTAGGTGAAAATGAATGGATCTGGGGACAAGGGGAGAGCAACAGAGACAGTTTACCTCAATTTTTTCAAAGTTTTTGACACTCTGTCCCAAGACAGCTGTGTATCCAAATGTCTATATGTGTATCAGACGGTCTATATACATAGACAAATACATAGATTGAAAATGGGTGCGATTGGCAGGGCTTCATGGGTCATGCTCTGTCTGGAAGTAGCAAGCAGAGAACTCTTGGGGACTGTCCTGGAACCTGTCCTCCTTCACATCTTCATCTACGACCTGGAGGAAGGAAGTCATGGAGGCCACTCTCATCAAGCTCGCATACGTGGGGGGCAGCAGAGGAGGGCCCAGCCAATAGACTCAAGGGCAGGGCTGCTGTGCAGAGGGACAGGCTGGAAGAACGGGCCAACAGGAACCCTCTGAAATTCAACGGGGACCAATGCCAAGTCCTGCATCTGGGAAGGAGGAACCCCTCGCAATGACACAGCCTGCAGCTCTGTGGAAAAGGAACATTAGGTCTTGGTAGCCACCAAACTGGACGTGGGTCAGCAGGGATCCCCGCCCTGGCAGCGATGAACACCAACAGCATCCTGGGCTGCATTACCAGCAGCACAGCTGGTACATGAAGGTTAGCAATTCTCAGCACTTGTTACAACACATCTAGAACATGGCATCCAATTTTGGAGTCTCCAATACAACTCAGGCATCAATAAATTGGAACGAGTTCAGGGGATCATCACTGTGATGGTTGGCATCCGGAGCACTTGCCCTGTGAGGAGAGGCTGAGGAAGATGGGCTTGTTCAGCTTAGAGAAGAGATGGGTTTGGAGGACACCTAGCAGCAGCCTGACAGTAACTATGACAAGGTTTTGGAAGACACAGAGCCAGGTTCTTTGCAGTGGTGCATGGCAGGAGGATCAGAGTCAATGACCATAGCCTGCAACTGCATTTAAGGAAAAGCTTTTCCATCCTGAGGATAAATGTAGCAGTGGTAGAGGTTGCCCAGAGAGGTTGTACACTTTTCATCCTTGGATACTTTCAAGACACAACTGCATAAAGCCCTGAGCAACTTGGTCTGATCTTATAGCTGACCTTTCTTTCAGCTGGAGATTGGATTAGAAACTTCCCGAGGTCCCTTTCCAACCTGAACTATTCTACAACTCTGTAATTCAATGAATCCCCTATGTGAAGTAATACAGTCCCAAGCCTGAAGTCAGAGAGTAAATAAAATTTAAAAGGCAAAACTTCTCTAGCCACTGGAAAGAATAGCTCTTTGGACACTCCAAAACTTAGTAGATCAAGGTTTACATCCTTGCACAATACCAGCAGGGACACTGAACAGACACCCATTTTCTACAGACGTACAAACCACTCTGACCACAGTAGGAGCATCTCCAAAAAAATGTATTACTTGAAATATGTTCCATATGCAGCATCAGACTACAATGCCTTCATTTGTATGCCTTCATGGGCATAGGAGCATGGAGAAGAGGTGGCATAGGCAGATTTTCACCTGAAGGCATGACTTTCCCCCCCCTCCCCCCTTTATATTTCTATTTCTTTTACAGTGGTTTCTCACTCTGCACATGCACAGTAGGTCTATAATACTCTAAAGTTTTTGAGTTTTCTGATGTATCTGAACAGGCATGGTCTGCCATTCAGAAATTAAGACAACTAAACATCTCTGCCAATGTGCTCTGGGCACACACCAACTCTGAAAACTGAGTTGTTACTATCCTAGTCTCTGACTACAAGATGATAGGACAAATAATTTTAGTCGGTTAGCATTCATTTGCCTGTTGCATTTGCATAGCTGTTGTTTGATCAGGAGAAAGTGATTGAAAATGTTGAAGAACAATATATATATGTCCTTTTTTACTGAGTTTTGTCCAATGCTTTCTGCATTTTTTTTGGTTTTGGGGTTTTTTGGGGGGGTTTGGGGTTTTTTTTTTTGCATAATATGTCTCACATATTTTGCATAATATCAGTTCAGCGGGAATAATCAAGTTATTAGTGCAGGACACCCTTAGTCTGACAGCTCAGAGGCTTAACAGATCCCCCAAACCCTGACAACACAGCAGTGCAAGGACTGGTCTGTCTTTCTTCCAATTTCTTATCTCTACATTTTTATTTTTTTAAAAAAATTGTGTAAAGCAGGTTGCATTTTCCAACTGTTTTCAATGAATCTCTCCCTCCTTACTGCACTGGTCCATGATATCTCTCCATCTATGGCAAATTTTCATATCTCCCTTTTCTCATTAATTTATTTGAGAACTAATTTGCAGTAAGAAATTACTCAAAAGCTATGTTATTGCATAATATCATTCCTATCATTTAAGTTAGTACAATCTTGCCATTATAGAATTACATTTCCAGCCAAAAATACCTCCTTATTCCTTGTATCGAGGGAGAATACTGGGCATCCTTCACTCATACCCAGCAAGTCTAACTGGTCTACACAGAGTGCCACACCATGTCTAGAGCTGACACAGCTCCCACACTGCCATCTATACTGAAGACAAACCTCTACAAACTCACTCCCTTCAGCACACACCCTCAGTCTGTATTACTAGAGTTCAGCCTCACTGATACTATAGTACAAAATCCTAGAAAATGCCAGTACAAAAAAAAAAAAAAAAAATCACCTTTGAACAAGCCTGGGAAAAGCACAAAGGTGGTTGAAGTTTTCTGCTGGATTCAGAGGGCTTTTGGATCAAGATCTCTGAAGAGAAACAGTTTTTCAGCTTGGCACTGCACTCACTCCCTAGGATACAAAAAACATTTTTAGTGAAAAACAGAACAGTGTTTACCACCACCACCAGTTAAATACAAAGAGAAAAAAATGCCAGACATACATGAACTCAGTCTCTCCAGTGTAATATCACTAGCAGAAATCCTGTAGAGACATAGCGATCCCAATCAATACAGAAAAATACTTCTAAAGTACGATGTTAGGTGTGTGACATTTGAGGAGTCACTCTATTTTTCCAGTCCTTTAGAAAACTATTTGAGATGCCTGCAAAGCCAGATATAAAAAAGCCCAGACATTATTCAGACAGAATTTCCAGGAGAGAGGGAACAAACTATTCTTCTCTCAAGCATGGCAAAGCTGGAGCACCAAGAGCCAAGGAAGTGCCAAGGAGCCTCCATCCCCCTAAACTAGAACCAAATGAGAAGAGACCAAGTACTGTAATTACTACTTACAAGAAAAAAAATGGTATTTTCTGGTTTTCCTTTTAGCCCTGAAGAATGGCCTTAAGGGGGCTGTCATTCATACTAGGTTTTTGCTGATAACACAGAACTGCGCTGTCTTTGTTCTGGAAGCCAAGAAATGATTTTATTCTGTGTTCCCCCGACATCCAGGAACTAGATTAAAATACACATCGAAACAAGAGTTAGTCTGTTTTATTACTGCTCTGTGTATAAGTGTGTATCTACGCACACACTAGACCAAATTAAAGTAAAATTGCCTAAGGCTTTTCAGGTTTCAAGATCTTAAAATAACCAACTTCTGAGTCTTTCTATATCAGCCTTATTGTTACATTAAAACGACACTGTTCCCAGAATATTCTTGTGTCAGTCAATAACGTTGCATTTACAGCTGCCTCTCTCTCTCCCTTTTCCTTTCTGTTTCTCCATAGCCTGCGATATCCCTCCAAGGAGCAAAGCGAAACAGTTCTGTATTGCTCAGGAAAATGAATCCACCTCCCGACTCCCAGCTGCGATACGAGAGCAAATCTGCATTGAACCTCACACCAAGCAAGATACTTCACCTGCAAATTCCTCCAAGCAATGGGAGGAAAAATAAGAGCCAGTAATTCACAACAAAAATATTCACAATAAAGTGATAATTAGAAGCATCCTATATAGACAGCTCTAACAAGACAGAAAATAGTACAGCTGAAGAAGAATTAGAGCAGAGAATAAAATGGCTGTGGAATATTAGTATTTTTTCTGACTGGGGTACATTCTCAAATATAACACTGAAATTGGTTTTATTTTCCTCAGAAGGTTGCCTTCACTATCTTGCTTTTAGATCACCAAGGTTTTTGGACCACAGATTTTGTACTAATTATTTTCAAGCGTATTCCTTTTCTTTATGGCAACATAAGTTCCCTCCAATTAATTCCACATGCCTCAGTCTAGGGTGGCTCACCTGAATCTTGCTTTCCAGAGCCTATGCACCTTTCTTTCTAGTCACTGGGGCTTTGTCGCTGAAGTGCTGTTTATTGTATACATCACGTCCTCTTTCCGTCTTTCATTTGTTAGGCGTCTACAGAGAGCCAATTATGTTTCACTTTCCTACCTTCTCAGCAGCCACTTAAGGTTACGCATTCTCACAAAGAATTTAAGAAAATCAAAACCTGCTTCCGATAAGCAGAGGGTACTGAACGAAGGCTTAAACTTAAAACTCCTTTTACTAGGATACTACTTTTATGCTGTCTGTGGTTCTGTCAAAGAGAAAGAGATGGTCAAGGCACCACATGAATTAAAATTATTATTGTCACGAGAGGGAAAAAAAAAAAAATCCATTTTGCCACCTGATAATGAGCAGCTATTTTAAAAACAAAGCTACTTTTGAAATCCACAGGTTTAACTTTTTGTGTGTGTGAGATTTTAATAAAACATTGTGTTTAGAGATTTATGATAGGCTCTTCTGATGCCAGCTCTGGAGGAGGGCTGAGGCGGGGCAGGGGACAAGAGGCACAGGTATAGGATGATAGCTCCACTATTTGAATTAATGTTTTTCTTGCTATAACCTGAAAGTCCTACACCAGCATTCAGCCGGAAAGCGTGCTAAATAAAATCTGTCTAATAAAAGATTGGCTACACATAAAATTAAATTAGACAGGCAGCTTGATTGTTTTCACAAGAAGTGTGAACCGGTGCACCTGTATTACCCAGAATTGCCTAATTGGTTGTGTTGATGAGATCTCAAACACAAAACAGCAATAGCCCCAATTCCACATGAAAAACATGTCAGCTGTTCTTCCTGCATTTTAACCAGGTACCAATTTAAGCTATTTATAGCCTTTGTCATTATTTGGGAAATTGGACTACACAAAACATCTGATTTCTAGTTGATTTATTTAAATGTCTGTATTATCAAATCCCTCTGTGAATATGATATTCATTACTAATAAACACTCTATCAGATCATGGACACTGGAGAATGAGAAAATCTTTGTACGCACCCATTCACACGGGATGATTTTTAGACAACAGTCTGGCTGACACAATGTTTTCTTCTACAAGGTGGCTCCAGAAGGAATAGCATTTCCTCAGAAACAGAAGAGATGGAGTGGTCTAAAACAACTGGTATTAAACCACAGCGCTTGAGCAGCAACATCCCAGTATGGAGAAGTGGAGCATAACCTTAAATAATCATAGATATATAGGTACACCTCTGCATATATTTGCATCTATAGAGGGAGACAAAATGTGGTTTCTGGGATACCTGTGTGAAGACTGATGTATTTTTCATCTATTGCCCTGTGGATTTTTTGCTTCTCTTAGCATATATCCATGAAAAGATGAACTTTAATCCTTAGGGAGCTGCAAGATTAGAGCTCTCAAATATGGAAAGTTGAGAAACGTAGGGCATCATTTATCCTACAGCAGCCAGAAAGCAGAGCCATGGTCTGTTCATTCTGAAAGTCCATCCTCACCTTGCTCAAGTTCAGGAAAGATTAAAAACAGCCCAAGTCTAATACACAAGCTCCAAACTCAGTAAGGTAGGAAGCTCCACCAGGACAGATTCCCCAGCTTAATGATATCATTTATCAATCTTTACCACAATCCCTCCAAAACAAGAAGCTTCTCTACTATCTTTTTGTTCAGTTTTTTATTTTTTTAAGAATAATCTCTAAAGCATTGTCATCAGAAAATTATCCTGCATTTGTGAGAGAATTACTGCTACACTGATTTATGTCACATCCTTAAAGCTTTTAGAATCAACAGAGACAAAAGGAGAAAAAAAATTCTCAATATGAGAATTTTCAGCTTTATTTGTAGGACTTGTATTTGTAAAAGACCTAAAGATGTTGACTATCTAATTTAATTGCCTAAGGGCAATACTAGTTACCAAAGAAACCCCAAAACGTATTTATTAAATACTGAAAACTCCTTATTGGAAGTATAATCCAGTAAATGTCAAGATGAAGCGAGTCCTGCATTTAACTCCTTTTTACTTTCTGAAGAGAGTTGAATTTAGATTCTCTACAGAGCTATACTTCCTACTTAGTATGTATTTTCATAACGTTGCCTATGGATCAGAGCAATAAATCTGTAAAGTTTATTGACTTTGGGGATCATTTTATCAAAATATCTCCTCCCTTCTATAGAGAGGCTGGGTCTCCAGTAGGATGCTGGAAAAAGACAGGCAAGATCTTGGTTCTCCCGAGTGATGAGTATTCATAGAAGGTACTTGCAATGATGTAATTGGATAAATGATAAAGGTATAAGATGGATACCTAGGTATAAGATAAATTATGTTTTAAACCCATGACAATAAGAAGACACTGAGTATATTCAAAATATTAAGAGTTCTCTGTGAACAAGTTAAAAAGCATGTGAGTGTAAGTGATCAGATAACAAAATTCCTGGGCATTAACGACACTTTTGGCCAAGCGGGAGGAATAACTCTTCTTAGAATAAAAACCTTGGAATATCCAGCATAATCTCAATGCACATGGCTTTTGGCCTGCTGTTTTTAGTTTCATTGTACACAATTCCACCTAACTGGGCTGCACCATTTACCAATCACTTCTAGACATATTGTTCTGTTATCCTTTGATAGTCCAGGCCTCTTCCAAAGTAGCTTTACTTTACATCCTCGTTTTGCAGCTGAAAGATCTAAATGTGATTTGCTGACTGTTTGTCAGTGAATTAAGTGACAATACCAAGACTGGAGCTTATAGTGCTATTTGGCAGACCAAAATTTCACTGTGGATTAGGAGAGTACTCTCTCTGACACCTATCACATTTAATTCACTAGTCACAAACAAAGTCTCATGGTATGACAGATGTTTCTACTACCCTATCGCAGAAAGTTAACTGCAAGAAACCAAATTAGACTTTCTTAGGAGGTTCCCACACCTTATCTGTGAAGTGGCAACTGGTGATGTGTGCAACATTAATTATCTGCAAATATGAAGCTAAAAAGGTTAATTTAAATTCATTATTATTCTAACACTTCAAATACTACATTATTTCCCCATCTGCCAATGGGTGTTCTTCTAATATTTCAAATACTAAACACTTCCCCATCTGCCAATGGGCCATGCAGGTGCTCCTACACAGAGCAAAGCATGAAGATCAGAGTATTAAGAACAAAAACCCTCAGCTAATTTCACTGGCACCTGAAATAACTTCCTTTTCTATTGAGGTTCTTGTATTATGCCTTGTGCCATCCCCTTCAGAAGTTTATTTTCCTAAATCTCTCATTGATATGAATAGGATTTAGCATCAGGAGATGCTAAACAGTAGACAACAGGCCTGCTAACACTGTAGAAAATGTTTGCAGTCATGTAATGAAAAAAAAAAAGTCTTATATACAGATCTTTGCTTCCTATAACAGCTTCATAAACCACAAGCAACTACAGCTTACAGTGTGTGCTGTGCCATAACTCACAATGTATTTATTTTAACGCAGTAACTTGGAAGTGATCTTGGGTTCCTGACCTCTATGTATCTCACTACAGCAAAAAGCAAATCCCTTCATTCTCAAGCAATAAAAGACAAAGCGAGAGCAGTGAACTGAAGTATCAACAGTTGTCTCAGTTGCAGCAATTACTCTAGGAGGCAATGATGGAAAGGGATCTCAGACAGTGTCACTGCACAGAAGTGCCAGAGGAAGATACAAGTTAGTAGGAAAGATTAAATGGGCATCCTCAAGAGATTTGACTATAAAGGAGTTAACAACTCCCCTCCTGTGTAGGAGTTACACCTGGCAGTGGCACCCAGAGCTCTCCCACATAGTCTGTGAGCACCCTAGGAAGAGCCTTGGGAATCTGGCACATCTAAAGGTTCACCCAAAGCCCAACCAGAAGGACTAACAGAAGCTCTGCTTTTTAAAATCCTTAGCCCAAGTATTGTCAGAATTATCTTATGTGAATAATGAATGTAATTAATGGGCAGTGTACATGCCTGTACTGAATCTCTGTGGAAGACACTAATATTGCATTCATGATCTTTTTTGTTTTGCACTTCAAGAATAAACATAACTTCAGGGTGGAAAAGAGACAGTGCAGCTATAATTTATTCATTATCTACCTTTTTAAAAAAAAGGGAATATTTATAACTCCAAGAGTGTGAGGTAAACAATTAAGGAGATGTTGCTGTTTGCTGTTGCTTAGGGGTGATGGAGCATGCGGTGCATGGCATGAGCGATTACTGGACCCTGATGAAAGTTTCTGTGCCGGCATACACAGGTCTCTGTCTTGATTTGAAACAACCATCCAAAAATAAAGACTCTAAGAATTAGTTGCCAAATCTGGCAAAGCTCCAAGCTTAATTAAGCAATACTTACCAAGGGATACCAGAACAGTCCAGCCCACATTTAAGAGGTTTACACATAAGCAGCAAAGACATTAAGCCCTTTTCTTTATTACAGAATGATATGAAAGACAGTATAAATACTGCAGCTGTAGTGTCTGTAACATAGGAACTCTCTATGTCTAGACACTAGAGAAATTTATTTTTTCCTTTCAAACCCTTCTCTCAGCCCTAATTTCTTATCCAATTGCTCTTCAGTTCTTTCCCAATGCTAACTCAAATCACAAGAGAGCAAACATTCAAAATCCCTCCTATTCTAATTAAAGAGGGCTTGTCTTATGTTGCTACGAGGACACCTTCTGCCCCCTCCCAGGAAGCTTGATGGTCTCTATTTTTAGAGATCAAACTCAAACAGGACAAATGAGTTTCCGAGTCTTTGTCCCTCTTTCTTCTCTACAGTAATTAAAACTGGCAGACATAAAATATGCTCAGGTTGCCTTTCTTTTATTAGGGTCAGCTAATTAAACCATGCTATTTTGAAAGTGCCTATTACTTTCATATCAGGGGAGGAAATTTTTCAAAATATCTTCAGGACTCAGGGCTTCAAGAAACACTGATTAAAAATCTTATATATTTAGGACATTTAGGACTCTGAGTCTTACTGACAAGGAACATGTCTCCAGCTTCTAAATTGTCTAGCTATTTTGAAAATGTCAGCCTGAGTTCAAAGTTTCAATTTGCAGCCGTTAAAAGATTGGAAAGCTCATAGGATGTTCTAAGTGCAAACCTTCCCCTTGGTAAGGACATGCAGTTCCCACGCCCACTGGCAGGGTAGATGGTCAGCATCTGACCAAATCCTACTTGGCCCCCATACAGATCCTCCCCTCTTCTATCAGACCTGGACCTCATCTCCAGCAGCTCTTCATGACAACAAACAGTGCCCCAGCAGAACTGTTTACAGACCAGGCACAAAGTTAATTTATGAATTGTGAGAGTAAAATTACATTCCAAAAATTACACAAAAGTGTTTTTCATCTATTAACAGAACTATGCTCTGTTTATGGCCAGGTTAGATGGGGCTTTGAGCAACTTGGTCTAGTGGAAGTTGTCCCTGCCTGTGGCAGAGGGCTTGGTACTAGGTAATCTTTAAGATCCCTTCCAACCAAACCATTCTATAATTCTAGATTCTACTCAAAGTATTCAGAGTAGGCCTTTTCCCCAGCAGACACAAGGCACAGCTCCTCTGAAGTTGATGGAGTTGGACTGATTGACACCAGTGGAGAAGGTAGCTCAAGATTTGACTATTTTAATACTAAACAGATTTCATTTAGGCTCTAATTTCAGCACACTGCACCTCCCCTCAGGCATTCATTTTCTATCCTGCATGGCTAATTTGCACTAAACAAAATATGCATGTTTGCTGTGTCTACAGGACTAAAATATTCAACCTACCCATGCATGCTAAAGTCAGGTTCCCCTGTGCACTCTGGAGCCATAAGAATATGCTATAATAGGCATACCTGTGCATTTGGGAATGCACCTGAAAATTTATAAAAACATTTTCAACTGCTTACTGAGTCTTTAATTGCAGACACTGTTGTGTTTACTCCCCATGCAATTGCACAACAATTAAAAGATCTATTTGTATGCCTACAAATTCTGTATTTTAGCACATTCTTATTTCAGTAAGAACTCTAATCCCACCTGAGCAGGGTGGGAAAACTTCTTGCCCAAAGTTTTTTTTTTTTTTCTTCTAAAATGAGGAAAATTGAAAGTAAATGAAAATGAAAGCTCCTGAGCTACGCCTTTCCTTGCCATCATACCAGCAAAACACACTTTAAGCCCTAGGAATTACATTTCTATGTAAGGCAGAGACAAAGTCAAAGGAAACAGCCTAGTGTCGAGCAGCACTGCCACCCCTCGCTGAGAGCCGCAGCATGCTGTCTCTTGGGTTGTCTGGCTGTTACAAGGCAACAGCAGGCAACCTGCTCCTACCATTTGCAATTTGCTGCATTTTGGTTATACTACGTTAAAAGCAAAGAGGGATACGCGCTAATACCCAAAACAAAAGGTACTGCTGTACCTGGTCTATGTAGGCACGAGCAGAATTTAAACTTTTAAATTAGGGAAAATATTATTTTTGCACCAAATTTGCTTCCTTGCTAATTCCTTCCCAACAGTAGCTGCCACATTCTGTCTGAAGAAAATATAATTCACAGGTCAGATTGAAAAATCCCAAGCTTTAAGCTCTCAGAAGAAGCCTCAACCTTATCCAGGCATCTGGTATTCAGAGGAGAAGCCAAGAGGAATCTGTTCCCCATTCATTCTAGTGGGTAACCAGACCATCACCTGAGAGCTGTTAATAACCCTGAGGTTCCTTGGCTAACTATTTCTTGCTTACTATAATCAGGACAAACAACTTCTGAAAAATTAGGTTCTTTCTTGTTTTAACTCTAATGGGCATGGCAAAATCTTTTACTTGGTCCTGTCAGCCCCACTGTGCTACCAGGAAGCCCTATCATCTCTCTGAGCTGAGGGAATGGAGTGATCCTGGGGCTTAGCCCAGCCCCAATACCTCCAAAGCACACCCATCAGTTTGGATGCCTAGGGAACAAGATAGGTCTAACACTGGCCAAAGACCCAGGCTTTACAGTCGACTTTCCAACGGCCTCAAGTGAGTAATTTTAAGGGCCATCTTAGGCTCCTCCTCTACTTCAGCTTCCTTTGTCAAATCTCGTACAGCATTAGTTTGGATCTGACACTTTTGAGAAGCAGGAATCGTACTGCTTCTGGCTCAATTCCTTGCAGTAAAAAGAGGTGAGAGTCAACGGAAGATATTCTGTTTATCCTGGCAATAACTGGAAACTGCTCAGTGACTAAAATGTCAAGACTGGCAAAATGAGGTAGCCAGAATAAGGACTCAAGAAGGGCAAATTCGAGAGAGGAACGCCTGAGCCTGAAAGGAAGGTCTGCAAAGGTAGAAAGGCACGTGGAAAAAAAATCGTTGCCAGTTCCTGCTGGCTGAGAGCTCAGGAGCAGCCCCGAAGCCAAAGGAACGTTGCAGTTTCAAACTGCACTAAGCTTAACCTGATTGAGTCAGATGTCCAAATGCTGATTGCACACGTAGTTCACAATTAGAGCGGCACCAGCAATCTCACCAGTGCAAAGGAGCATCCGAAAACACTATTTACCTATAAAATGGATCTATCACCAGGTTATGGGGGCTGTTGCAACTGTTTTGCCCTTTGCAAAGTGCTATAATGCAATCTCACCACATGATACGAAGATTGTTTTTTTCTTTCCAAGAGAAAAAACATTGGCATACAGTGAGATACGCACTCTTAGCCTTTGAGAGATACTTTACGTATATATATCATAATACCTTACACGATAACTAGGCTAGGGCAATTATTTCAACCTGCTGTTGTGGACTGAAACTTATCAAAGACTTTGCACTGCAAGATACCAGAACATCTCAGCAAGTCAACAATATTAAGACAAACTGCTACTCCTGTATTCCACTCTACAGCCATAGCCTACATAATTTTCACTGTTAAGCAGTCTGGCTAGCAACAGTCCTCTAATCTTGTCAGTATGATCTATAGTTATTCTTTAAAAACAACTGTTCTGTGATTAATTTCTCTCTCCTAAAATAGCACGATGATGATGAAATCTGTGATTTAATACCTCTGCAGTTATAGCTCTGTCTACAGCCTAGAGTTCAAAATATTCTTTGTCAACTATCATAGGTTCTACTGAGCATAGATCTTTTGCTGCCAAAGATTTCACATGAAGTTGAATTTTAAGTACTAGAAGTAGATTAGCTTGGCAAATAAATGGAAGTACTATTAGGCATTCAACAACTGTTCACACAGCGCCTGGAACATAAAAATTGAGCTGATGAAACCGACAGCTTGACAGAGAAAGAAAGAGCATGAACACATCACCATCATCAGTTTTTTTCCAGAGAGAGCTCCAAGACAGCAAACAAAGAAAATATATCACCCATCACCTAACAACAAAGGAAGCAGGTTGGATTTAGTTTTGGTCCAAAACCAGCACAGACTAACAACACACCACCTCAATGCAACTAGAGAACATTCTGGGTCTGATCTGCGGTATGGCGTAGGTCCCTGCTCACAGCAGCTCTCAAGGATTTTTACCTCAGTAATGAGCTCCCCTTTTTCTCAGGGCTTCAGACCTTAAAACTGAAAAGTTAAAATGCTGTAAAGAGATTTTTTTACTTGTTTACAATCATAAAATACCTTGCATAAAACTTCCTTTATGTTCAAATCAGCGAGACGATGGATTTTAAGGATCTAGCATTCAAAAAAACTTTAAGGGTCTAGTGTTCAAATGGAGAAACCGTTTTTGTAGGCATCCAGAATTGCCTCTGTATTTTTGTGGTTATAGTATGATCATTAACTGATATACTTGTATCTCCATCTAAATGCAGATTCAAATCAATGAGGAGCATACCACCAGTGCATAGCTCCTCATCCACATTTTGGTCTACAGGCAGATCATCACTGATGGCACGCAGCTCCTCCTAACCAAGAAGCCAAACTGTCTTTACAAATCATACTACTAATATCAGAAAGACTTGTATAAGCAAAGAAACAGTAGCACTTAAAAATAAGTGCAACATCCCACCATGATCATATCATCAAATATTTTTGGATGCATGCAAACTTGGCAGATTTGTTTTCAGCTGAAATCCACCCTTCAAAAATTTTAGAGAAGTCAAGAAAGGCTTTTCAACAGTTTTGAAAAAAAATAAAAACAACAAACTTTTCAGTTTTGTCTTTAAGCAATATTTTGCTGCAATACTTGGGGATTTTTACTAACGCAGAACGCCATTTTTCTTCTCAAAACCAAAATATTTTGCAACAAGTATGGTATTTTCTTGGCAGAGGAAAGGACATCTCTAATAAAAAATACCAAAATCCTTCTGGTTTTGCCAGCCTATATAATGTCTGATACAGACCTCAAGCTTCTGATTCAGTTGAAATAATTAGCAGCAACAAAGCTTTATTTGCAGATGAGAAATGTGCATGATGAGGCCCATCTACTTTATTCAGCTTCACAGACAAAAACACTATGCTGAGCATTAGAACTGGTCCCTACGTAACCATGGAACCACGAAGCCAAAGAAATTAAATCATGCTTAAAAGAAAGAAGGCAGGCCCAGATATACAAACCAGAAGTGGAGGGTTACAGAGCAGGGATGAGAAAAGACTGGTTGCCAAAGCTAGTACGTGGAAGGACAGAAGCACAAATAAGAGCCGGGAGTATTATATGATTGTAAAATGTCATGCCAAAGGAGGTCAGGTAGACCCACAACATGAAGAACACATCAAAGGCTCTACAGAAGTCCTGTGGTGACGTAGTTACAGTACGGGTTGAGGAAACGATGTCTTAAAGAAAAGGAAAGATTTAAGCCAATAAGAATCCCCACAGCGTCTTCTGCAATATTTACAAAGAATAGAGTAGTCATTTTTAGCCTGTAAGAGAATTAAATATCAGTGTAAAAATGGAACTTAATGGAACTCTGTCCCTAATGGAAATAAATTGTGCTTTTAAAGTATCAGTTTATCTCCCTGATTTTAGGTATATATTTTGGAACAATAACACCTGAAAAATAAATTTCTCCCCATTGACTGTGACAGAAGCCTAGCTTTCAGACAAATGTCTGCAGGGTCAGCTAGACCCTACCCATTCAGCCTGAAAGGAAATCGCGAGGATAAGGAATAGAACTACCCATTTTGGGTAGTTACAAGTTTCCTTTTTCAAAAAAGAGACAGACTCATGTTTCTCTAGTAACTTTTTGATTTCATGTGTTCTTCAACAAACGGTCCTTCATAACAGAAATAGCTCCATGCTGTCTACATGCAAAGATCTATTTGTTTATAGAGGATTAAAGAATACAAGTCATCAATATTTTACATGCAACTTTTTAACTTTAGTTTATACTAGACAACTGTAAACAGGTCAGAAAACAGTACAATGCAGATATGTTAATATCACCAGCTACTAATTTCTAAGTTAAGAAAGTTTAATTTCAAAATGTTTCCTCTGGATCTGTAGCAAATTTTAGACCTTCATAGTGAGAGTTGTGGATCTTACTCATAAATACTCTTTAATTCTAAAATTTTATTTTTTTTTTTTGCCATGAAATGCAGCTAAACTAGTGACCCTCAATACTGCAAACTTTTGTTTCTGTTTAAAACAGGTGATGCACTAGCACCAGTAATGCAAATTTCTTCATTCTATGTGGACAACATGCAGCTGTCCTGTTCTCCAAAAACACACCTTGAAGGGGTATTAGCTTCTATACTCAGATGTCTCATCTCTGTTGAGTTCAGCACTAGTATCATGACCTCATTCTATCTCTGAAGCTGATAATTCATTTCTCTTTACTGAAACCATGAATCTTGCTGCTATCCATACTAGACTGGCCTGAATTTAAACTACTAGCAGAGATGATGGCTATTTCTTAATCCTGCTAACAATTTTCTGAGCCATCCAATGCTTTCCCTTCATGTTTGAGATGTAGCTAAGGTTGTGTGTTTGGGACATATCTTAAGTTGTCTTAGAACCATGAAGACTGCAATAGTAACATTAGCAGGGGAGGTGTGGTCAAATAAAGAGATGCCTCTGCCTCTACGTACTCATTTCCACAATGGTTTAATTCAATTTCCTGACATGAAGAGAGCTATTTCTGGTCATCTCTTCAGCACCTGTTGCCTTGGAATAAAGTCTGCAATAGGATGCCATAGTCAGTTTTAACAACACAGGCATGCAGTGACATTGGAAGGGTAAAAAGGAAGAGTAGGTCTGTATAATTTTCCCTCTTACGCAGATATGTACTACAGCACAAACAGATCATCACGAATGTAATGATTTCCAGAGAAATGAGACATGCAAAAAACCCCACAGATCTCACACCACACTGAGGAGTGCACTGCAAAACCTTTAATCACAGAAATCACAGAATCGATTTGGTTGGAAGAGACCTCTGGGATCATCGAGTCCAACCTTTGCACAAACACCACCATGTCAACTAGACCATGGCACTAAGGGCCACATCCAGTCTTCAACACCTCCAGGGATGGGGACTTCACCACCTCCCTGGGCAGCCCATTCCAATGCCTAACAACCCTTTCTGTGAAGAAATTTTTCCTAATATCCAATCTAAACCTCCCCTGGCGCAACTTGAGGCCATTTCCTCTTGTCCTGTCACTGGTTGCCCAGGAGAAGAGGTCAGTTCCCACCTCACTACAACCTCCTTTCAGGTCGTTGTACAGAGTGATCAGGTCTCCCCTCAGCCTCCTCTTCTCCAGACTAAACACCCCCAGCTCCCTCAGCCACTCCCCATCAGACTTGTGCTCCAGACCCTTCACCAGATTCAGGGGGGTGAGGGGGAGGCTACAGCATACATTTCAAGAACAGCTAAGATTGTTTTGCTGTGCAAAAATATTTGTGCTGCTTTTTAAACAAGTTATGGAGAAGCTCTCATTCTTTTTTCAAAAAGTTATGTTCTCTCTTCACAACAGAAATATATTTTCATACAAAAAATACTCCATAATAACCTTTAAATGTTATAAAATGTACATAAAAGTGATCAGATGAGGGAACAAACAGTACCCTGGAGTACCGTAGTAAGAAATGAAGCACTTCTCATTTTGCACTATAAACACCTGCTTTAGAAACATGTTTGCATCAGCAAAACAATCAAGTACCTTTTCCGCTATCCCAGACATCAGCTGGGAGCAGAAGCAGAAGGATGCCAAGTCAACGGGAATTCAAAAGTGCCCAATACCTCACCGCTGAACCGTGGTGCGTTGTGGGGTCTGACCTGAAGCAATGAAAACCTGCCTGTGTTTTGGATTTTTGCATAGGCACACACACAAACTCACCATGAATAATGGATATCTCTGTCTTGCTTTTAAGACTAGGCTCATGTTTTTCATGTATAAAAAATAACTGTGTTTCAGCACTGGCTGTTCCGGTGACCTCCATGAGACTTTTAATCAAATCTTGCATATAGCTGGGGCTTGAGAGATTATTTCATTTCTTCTCAGGAAAGAGCAAGACAGCTCTTGTTTCAATTAATATTTCAATCTCACAGAACACTGCATAATCAAAAAAATGTAAGAGGCCCCTGCAATTTCACAAATTTGAACTCAGTAATTAAAATAAAGATTAAAAATATCGTGGAATCCTTATGTGGCCATAGCAGTATAAATACACCTCAAGATACCATAGCAACACTTCCTCTTTTATTATTAAATAAAGTATCCTGCAGGCTCATAAAATGCAAGTCAGTGCAGATGTATTTTGGGCATCACTCCATAGAGCATTCATTCCTCTGCTGCTCCTTTTCTCTCAAGCTTGTCATATTGAAACTGTAGATGTCAGCCTCCCAAAGAAAACTAACCACTGCTCTGGTTTAAATCCATAAGGAATTATGGGACTTGGACTTTACCACACTCAGAAGCAGCACTGGAGATGCAACTATCAGCAGAGCACCAGGCTCAAACCACACAAAACCACGCAAGGGCGTCAGGCCGTGGGAATGGTTTTGTTCTTAAGCCCATCTTCTTGGAGTATTTGGCTGATGGAGATTGAACCAGTGACAGAAATATGAATTTTGCATTATATTCCACAGAAGATCTATATTCCATATGTTCCTATGTGAAGCCTAGAGAGATGTCAAGCACAGAGACTGAATAAATAAGAAGTTCTACTGTATTTTTCTCAAGACAGAGAATTCAGGTTCCCCGTTTTGGCTATCTTGGATTCACAGGAGTTTCCAAAAAGGTACAGGGGCAAGCAGCAAAAGAATTTTTTATTAAAGGTAACAAAATACTGACCAATAAATAAAAAAGCTGTGTTTCTTGCACAAAGAATAGAACAATGCTTTTGTTTCTTTGCTTGTAATGAGCACTGTTGCATTTACCAAGGGTAAATCATGCACAAACAACTTGATTGCCTACTAGGTGAAAAAGAATGGATTGGGGACAAGGGGAGAGCAATGCATGTCATTTACCTCAGCTTTAGCTTTTGACACTGTCCCCCACAATGGTCACATATTCAAGTCTGTACATTACATTGGATGCACAGACAACTACATAGATTGAAAATGGGTGTGACGGGCAGGGATTCATGGATCATGCTCTGTCTGGAAGTAGCAAGCAGAGAACTCTTGGGGACTGTCCTGGAACCTGTCCTCCTTCACATCTTCATCTACGACCCGGAGGAAGGAAGCCATGGAGGCCACTCTCATCAAGCTCGCATACGACACCAAATTGGTGGCAGCATCAGGAGGAGCAGCCAATAGACTCAAGGGCAGGGCTGCTGTGCAGAGGGACAGGCTGGAAGAACGGGCCAACAGGAACCCTCTGAAATTCAACGGGGACCAATGCCAAGTCCTGCATCTGGGAAGGAGGAACCCCTCGCAATGACACAGCCTGCAGCTCTGTGGAAAAGGAACATTAGGTCTTGGTAGCCACCAAACTGGACGTGGGTCAGCAGGGATCCCCGCCCTGGCAGCGATGAACACCAACAACATCCTGGGTTGCATTACCAGCAGCACAGCTGGTACATGGAGGGCAGCAATTCTCAGCACTTGTTACAACACATCTAGAGCATGGTATCCAATTTTGGAGTCTCCAATACAACTCAGGCATCAATAAATTGGAACGAGTTCAGGGGATCGTCACTGTGATGCTTGGCATCTGGAGCACTTGCCCTGTGAGGAGAGGCTGAGGAAGATGGGCTTGTTCAGCTTGGAGAAGTCTGCCACTGTCTCTGACAATGTTAGAGACAACTCAGAGCCAAGCCCTTCACAGCACTGTGGGAGGATGAGGGGCAATAGGCATAAATTGAAACAAGAAGGGTTACACCTGGACACGAGGAAAAGACTTTTTTTACCCTGGGGTGGTCAAGCAGTGACAGAGGTTGCATAGGCTCCATCGCTGGACATCTTTAGGATCCAACTGGATAAAGCCCTGAGTAGCCTGACTTCTCTGCCCAGCTGACCTTGCTTTGAGCTGGAGTTTGGACTGAAGAACTCCTGAGGTCTCTTCCAACGTGAATGGCTTTATGACTTTTCATTTCAGGATATGCTGTTTAAACAGTCTGTAAAGGACATTCCCTTTTTTCATCTTAAAGCTTAGCTCTGAAATTACACAGAGTTTCCCAAATTGGAGGATTATAAATTAGGAGATCTCAGTTCTAGTCCTTACTCTATCACTATTCTGTAATGCAATCACTCCTCCTATTTCAGGTGGAAAGGCTTTACACAAAGGCAAAGCCTCATTAGATAGCGCTGACCTGTGCTTCTCATCCCGGGGAGCAACCACAAGCACTTTAAGGTGGCAGAAGCCACTTCCCCTCAACAGGCAACAGGCAGTTCAAGAGTCCACAGCAACACTGCACAGGACATCAGGACAGGAGGTGAGGCAAGGTAATGAAGCCATTAGAAAATGAAATATCAGCACAATGTTAGGACAACTACTAGAATAGAATTGCCCAGGCTAAAAATGGGCCAGAACCGAAGGCGAGAAATCTGTTTTCACAAAAATCAGTCATTAAGGTCTCAGATAACTACCGCAGGGGAAAGGCAAGCCCT
>NW_009622633.1:85650-96320 GCF_000690535.1 Cariama cristata
ATCCCCACAGCCTCCTGCCACCTACTAACCAGGCTTCGTTTTGCTTATTTTGCTCAGTCCAGTGGAATCCCTGCCTGCGGCATTTCCTTTTTTTACTTATTTGCTCACTTTCCTGAATGGCCTCTTTTCATCTCCAGCCATTTCACTCCCCTTCCTTCTTCCACCGTTTGCCTTTTCCATCACTGTTTTTACACTCAATTAGTTCTCCATTCTCCATCCCTTCTGCCTAGACAGGCATCACTGCACTCCTTGCTCGGTCATAGCCACCCTCATATCTCTGTCATCTCCAGCTCTTCCAGAGCTAATGACCAGAAGGGACCGCAGGACGACGCAGGTGACATCCCACCTCACCTGTGAGACAAGCAGCAGGTCTTCCAACAGCAACCTGCTAGAGTATGTATATCCTTCTAGCTGCCAGATAACCATCAGAACAGCTACATGTTAGTGACTGCTTCCTAGTCTAACATCGACATCTTTAGTTTCAACGACTTTGTGAAAATAAAGGTGGAAGACACAGAGAGAAAAAAGGGACAAGGCTAAATGGAACTATTTTCATATGCAACATACATCTAAATGAGGATGTGGGAGATAAAGGGTGAAGAATGAGTGAATGATATTTTACCCCCAAATGGAAATAAAGACCATTGCAACTTCTAGCCAAAAGTAATGAAATGCACTGTTGCGTTGCTGTTCTCCAGATCTCAGTGGAAAACAAAAATCAGCACAAATCCACTGCAGACACAGTAGCCTACATCAGCTAAAGTACCAGATGTTTTATTATAAGGAAACTGTATTTTTAGAAAGGCAGAAGATATTTGGGGTTTTTTTTCCCCCCTTTTTAATGCCTCCTTCCCTCATTTTACAAAAACTTATTACTTAAACTATGCATTTGGGATCTGTATTTGGGATCAGAGGCATAAAAGCACAACCTCAATGAGGCCGCGATTCCTAAAATCCTCTGTAAAGGATTACTGATTCTGCTTAACACAAGGGACAAACAGCATAAATGTATCTCAAGCTTGGCAAGAAATTGCCTTGATAATCAGGTCTAGCACACACAGTGGGATCGTCTAAGGAAGAAGGCTAAGAAACCGCTGTGGAAAACAACAGACAGGAAAGCACAACAAAGGACACTTCCTCCCTCCCTGCATCGTTTAAGCCATGTATTTATGAAACATCGTGAAGGTCTAATTATATTAGCTTGTAATGAACACTGAATTGTAATTAGCCACAGTTTCAAGCTGAAGGGAACAATTATTTTCATTACTGCTAATTAATGTTCAGGATGCTGTGTAAGATTTCCCCCACTACCACCTCAATTCTAACAAAGTGACCTCACCCACTTTATTGCTTTCCTCTTTTAACATGGCCAGTTTCAGCTCTGCCTTCTCTGCCGCTCATCACAATCCCATTCCATTTATTCTTTTGCTTTCATTAATTCTTTCAAATTTTCAAGCTGTATAATTTCTATCCATATCACAAATACAGCAAAGCATTAAAGTATTTAGGCATTTTCTTAGCATAGATGTGTAGTCCCACTAACTTCAATGGATTTCTCAGAGCTGGATTTCAAAGAATTTCATTTCAACAGATATTTTTCTGAAAAACTGTATTTTCAATGGTTTTGTTTTGAGTTGGGTTTGGTTTTTTTTCATTTCCATTCTCAGGCATGTAAAAGAAAAAAATTATCCTTTTTTTGGCTGAAACCTTTCAATTTTCAAAGTTTTCTAAAAAAAATTCAATCTTTTTCACATATGAGAAAAGTGAAATGATCAGATGAAGTTATTCATATGGACAAAAGGTAATTGAACATGGGGATTTTTTTTCTAGAATTAGCTGTTGTATGGCACCCAGAACTACCATCATGAAAACCATTTCCTGCCTTTTCCCACTGTTTTTTGTTTCTTATCTTCAAATCAGTGATTATCTGCCATCTTCACTGAATCTATTATCAGCTCGCCTTTCTGCTGTCTTCTGACAATCAAGAACTGGGGCTACAGAGTTGGGTTCAGCTTCACATCTTTGATATCTTCTTGGTAAGACTTCAAAACAGTCTGCTATAAGAACATCCAGCAATTAGCTTCTTATTCCTCTGTCTTGCGGGTTGAGTAGGACTGTTTCTAATTCTTGGGAAAGTTGATATGAATTTGACTACCACATAATTTCCAACAGCTGTATTATTATAGCAGAAAATTATAGTCTTTTACCAAGCCTAGCACATTCTCAACACTCAGAATGCAGGCAGCACTACTCAGCACATTTTAGCTTGGCAATCTTATCCAAAAAAACAAAATTTGCATTTAAAATTGGCCTTTCCTGATTTGTGGCATAATGATAGGCCATGGAGGAAAGCTTGCACTCCTCTTGTGTTTCATCTACATTGTATAAACAGAAAGATTACATGTCCAGAGAGTATTTGTGAGAAATATTCAAATCCACTGAAACAGTCATAACACACACAGGCTTGGTACCATTTCAAGATAAAAAGAGTCCAGGATTTTTAAGCATATGTTCTACGGTCTTACATGTTACTCTGCTATTTAATTCAGTTAATGAAACAACAACAACAAAAACTGGGAAGGATACAACCCCTGATTTCTCAAGGCATAGACCAGACTCTACTAATTAAAGATAAGGTTGACATTAAAGGGGGGGGCATTACCTTTCCTTACATGCTCATCTGAAGCACCTGGTACTGCCTGTTACTGTTGGATACGGACACCAGAGCAAAGGGACCACATCATTATTCCAGTGCAATGAATCCCATGTCTTCTGCTAGTCGTTGCCATGTGGGAAAAAAGAATATTGATCTCTGTCCTGATACACTGCAACTAAATCCAAGCATGTTACGGCCTTTGGGAACCCTGGCAAAAAATCTCACTACAGTGAGCCCACAAAATGAATTATCATCTCTCTATAACCACTAAACAACAGGATCAACCCTCCTGACAATCCTATGACAGTCTCTGTATAGATAAGCGTTGGACGCAGTTTTCAGTCTGCAGTAAGACCTTACTCAAATCATTGAGGCTGACGCTGTTAAATAGGTTCGTGCTTGTCACAACTCAGGAAAGGGAATCGTTGAATATTGAGCTGTATGGATGACACGGATTACTACTAGGAGCCACCAGGGTCAGAGAAAACATTCCTCAGAGGTGGTTCAGCTCACTCAGTCCAAGTACAACTTACAGACCTACCTAAGGAGAGTGTTTGTTTTCACAGAGTAGGACCCACCGCTTCACAGACGTCCATATCTCAAGACTAACAAAAAGCCTTTGTGTGAAAACTAGTTCGATGTTTTTGCCCACAGGTTAAATGTTACCTTATGTGATAAACCCACAATAGCATATTGTAATGTAGGTTAATGTAAAATGCAATTTTAATATTTTGTGTTTCTTTCCTCCTGCGTCTCCTACCTTGGCTTATGTTTGTTTGGAGCGTTTTTTCAAACTGGTTTCCCCACACTGCTGACAGTAATGAATAAGGAAACTCCAAAGATGCTCAAAAGCAGTATCTGAAATCCTCCAACAGTAATATGCAGGTACACTAAAATAGCTCACAGCACTCGGGCTGTTACCAGGAGGCAAGTTTTAATATGACAGACACATAGCAGCTCATATTCTCCAAAAGCAGGGAAGGAAGAGAAGGAACAACAAGTTCTGTGACACTTTGCGACATCTCCAATTTATGTAATCCACAAGTTAATGAGAAAAGGAATATGCAGATTCGCCTGGTGAAGTCCCAAGCAGCTAATATGATATGTCCCTCTTCCTATGGTTCTTTAATTAAAAGGAAAACCAAAACCAACACTAGTCACTGAAGAGGCCGTTCGATTTCCCTGCAGTTTCCGAATAATTTTGTGATTTTGTCCTTGACAGGAGGTAAAGGAATAATGCATCCCATGAAGTTCAAGCCTATTTCAAGGAAAGAGGCCTTTTCTGCAGTTTTTTCCACAGATAATTCAGAAACCAGAATCTATGAATTAAGGTCAGCAAATCAAGTTACATAAAAAGAAAACTAAATCATAAACTGTGCTGCTATAATTCCTGAAGTGCAATGCAGCACTCCTTGCCCTCAAAGCATTAACACCAACACGCACAAAGCAACACAAGCAGAAAGAAACTTTCTACTTTGGCTATCTGCTTGAGCGTAACTGTGCTGAAATACACTACACAAAAACGTGTACGTACCAACTGTATATTCATTGCAGTGACTACACGCTCTCTGGTAGGATGGAAAAAGAAGCCCTGACACATAGCCTGGAAAACATTATCTGTCCCAAATGAAACCCTGTCATAAAGGCATCTTCAGCTGCTGGAAATCTGGAATGAAATAAATTTTGCAGCCCTGGACAGCGGAGCAGCTCCTGAGGAGCTTCTATGCCCAGCACAAGCCTGATCCCTACCAGATGAGCACCTGGGGAACCTTGCTGCGGCAATTTAAGATGCTGTTATCTGCTCTTCTCCTCAGTGGGAAGGATGCATTGGACAGACGACCATGCTCAAGCCACCACCATGTGAGTCACAGCATCTCAGTCTGCATCAGAGACAAAAAAAAAAATAAGAGATTTGATCAGAGGCAACAGGTTTTGAACCACAGTAGCTGCTGAAAACACAGACATGTTTCAGTATCAGTCTGCTGCTCTGCGTTGAGGGCAGCAGCCCTGAAATGAGTCAACCCTCAGAGGGGCAGGGAAACTTATACTGCTCTTGCCAAACGCGCAGCATCCATAAAAGCCTTGGGCAGAAGTTGAGTCTTTCTATGGGTCCCCTGACACACGGTCCTCCAATTTCATTAAACACTACTGTGACTCAATTAGCAATTTAACCCATAAAATTTGAGAGATCATTCTACCCCCAGTATGGCTGTGAGGGGCAATAGATCATAGATCTATTCTTTCTGACTCCAAACAACAGGAACAAAATTATCATTTTGATTTGCTTTTCCCCTTTTTTCCCCCTTTATTCCAGCATGGCCGGAGAATAAAGGAAAAAGCAGTAACTTTAGATCAGTGTCAGAAGGTAAGTCAGATCACGCAGCTTCTGAGGAAGACAGAATGACAGCCGAAATGGCAAGGAGAACTCCCTAGCCTATGTCACTCAGATCCCTTACATTGTTTTCACAGTTTTTCATGTTTATTTTCATACATTCTACAAATGCAGACCTCTGCAGTTGTCACAAATCTTAATTATGGAAGAATTCAACAACACAGCCTGTACCATTCACAGGGTTCAGGCACTTAAAAGGAAACTCTACTCCTCTGGCATGTTAAGTAGCAGGGCTGCAGAAGAAAACCCAACAAGGTAGTGATGAGTTTAAAAGTTTCTGGCAAGCTGAAGTACTAGCAAGTAAAAGGAGGATGTGGGAACCTCTTCTGACTGGTACTCTCAAAATCTGGTTACGGGCCAAAAGGGATTGTACTATATAGGGAGTTAAGATTTTATTGTTAGTTTAATTAATATCTTGCCAAGCTAATTTAAAATTCACTAATTGTCATTAGCTACTAGCACAACTGCAATAATACTAACGCTCATAGTCCACAATAATACAGAGAACTATCACAGTTAAAATTGTTATATACGCAAAAAATGCTCTTAGTAATATCTATTATGTGCACCTTTTCTATGGTGTTATGTTCACCCTTCCAGTGTCCATCTGTTTGATGGCTTCAGTTTTCCTCGAGCAGAGTGAGGGTACAGCTGATGACAAGTCATCAGCATCCTGGGGTCTTCATTGGTAGTAGTTGGATGTTCACAGTGCCAGTCCCTTCTTCCTCCTCAGTCCTCAAATCCACTAAGGGTCATTTTCATGTTTTCTTGACAGACTCTGTTTATATGATCTGTCTTTCCTTTGGTTTCCAATTATTTGTTGAGGGATTTTTTTGTTATTCTCTGTCAGCTCTACACTGGCTTTACTGAATGACAAGGCAGCTCTCCTGGAGTGACTGCTAACTGACTGGAACCTCCAACATCACCTTGCCTTTTCACTCTGCTACAAAGTCTTATTTTTGCAGGTGATTGCTTGCTATTACTATAACAAAGTTAAACTGAAGCCAAAGGATGCCATGATCACCTGACTGCTGGACAATCACAGTTAAAATCAGCCTGGCTGGAGCAAGCCCAGAGAGTCCTTTGCACCATTATGACGATGCAAATTCTACACCCTTGGACTAGGAACAACAAAAACCCTATTCACTGGGCTGCGACTGTTCTGATCAAGTCTGATCTGTTGGATGTAAGGCTTTAAAAGCTGGAAGACAGGAGGTTCTTTTATGAGACATGCCAAAAAAATGTTACAGTCCATGATTTAATAAACTTTGGGGTAGGTAGGCCTATCTGCTCTGCGATAGCAGCTGCTAATCTCAGTGGGTTATGAAGACAGTCCCACTCAAAGAGGAGTTCTCAGATAACTTACTGCAGGTCCAGCATCACTTTTAGCATCTACTCAGGGCAGCTGTAGACAAGTGAGATGTAACAGGGTGAAGGTTTGGATTAAGGCCACCTTTGCAATCCCAGACTCCACTCACATCCTGAAGGGAGGAAGAGTCTTCCCCTACTTGGTCACTTCACACTGATGGGGGAAGCCACCAGCAATCCCTAGGAGAAAGTACTTCTGCTTACTGCAAGGTATAAGGGACTTCCCCAGGACCCGGAACAAGTTGCTTCGATCTGAAGGAATTAGGAACAGCTGGAGAGCAGACCAGGAGACCTAACTCCAACAGCCAGAAGATGTAGTCACTTATGTTTATTGGTATGACTTGACAGAATAGATCTTCATGTCCTAGGCTCGAAAGCTTTTCTGAAGTGACCAGAGCTGCCTTCTCACCCCAAAAGTGCGAGGCTGGGATTTAGGCACTGTGAAGTTTGAATATTGTATTTTCATAGAGGATGTGGTTTGCTGTTGAACAAATGCTCTGTTTTGGCATGCCTGCACTGTGGTTTTATATCCCCATCTCTTTTAATTAGGCTGTAAAAGCTTGTTGAAAGCTTAGATCTAAGTGAATCACACTTTCCAGGGTGAATCAGGGTTGAAAGATTCCCAGTTGCCAGCAGGAAGGCTGGAAGTTGAGCACCAGTGATGGAAATGACTGTGACCCAAGGTCTCCCAGGTAATTCTGAGCCTCACTCAGTTTTTAAGCTTTCCTATCCCCACCAGCTTTTGCAGATAATTACAAGGCCCTGTTATAGTCACAATATTTTTTTTTTCACATTGCTAATCCATAAAACACTATAAAAGAGAAATAAAAGATTGAATTTTTAAAAAGCATTCAATAGAAAGAACTAAGTACGTGGTTAATTTAACAATGTTCTAAGTTCCCCTGATAATATATGACTGAAATCTAACCAAAAAAAATGTACTCTTTGTTAAGGAAACGTCTCTTGCCCTTCACCACAGGATTAGTCTAACTCGTCTGTCTCCTCAGGATCTTACGTCTGTCTCGGATACAGAGACCTTTTAACTTGCCAGGCAGTGTAAGATCTAAACCTTTTTCCTAGCAAATGGCCTAAATAATTCTATTCTGTAAGTTATGAAAGCCTAACAGTCTCTCCTGATCTCATTTGCTCACAACTTCAAAGTGTTTGAAGCAGTAATAAATAAGCCTTCTCTGATTCCCACACGCACACTACATTAACACAAGCGCCTCAACAATGAGGTCTGCAGCGAGCTTCTGCAGTTTGAGATGAGAAGGGGTGCGTGTTCGCTGCACTTCCCTGCGCTCGCTGCAGCGGTGAAGACATCAGAGCAACATCCCTCGCTGCTCATCAGCACCCTAACTGCAAGACCATAAAACAAGGGCAACCTACATCACTTCCAACCAAAAAATCTAGGGACCTTTCTCTGTCACCTTAGCTCAGTGTCACCTCCCTGGATGGTGCAGCATCTCAACAAGATTTCTTTTGTAGTTAAGATCTGCGTTATGTAGTTTATTTTTAAAGTTGTTTGGTCTGGTGGTTTTTTTAAATGATCTTTACTGGATGACAGGCATTAGGATCCTATAGCACATCCAAAGGTAAAGAGAGAAGACGATGAGATCAAGGTTTAAGTGTGTGTTAATAGAAGGCATCTAATTATTTTTTAAATAACTGTTGTTGTTCTTGATGAGGACTTCTGGCAGTACCATTTCTCTGAGGTCTTACACAGAACAGTAAAACTAACCCAAATCTTGTTGTTCCAAGGTAATCTAGCTCCCATATAGTTCCAAAAATTTGAGGATCAAGCCTGTATTATCTCCTGTCTCCTCCAGGGAAGTTAATACACACAGATTCTTTTGGAAGCATCAGACTTCACTGCCAGAATGAACTGAAACCTCCTGTAGCAAGGGAGTTGGTGGCAAGCACTATCCGACGCAGTCTGTACTAACAGAGCCATTCCTCGGGCTTACCTCCTTCAGATGCATCATCTGCTCTCCATGAGGACAGAACACATCTTGCACAAGGACAGTTTGTTGGCCTTCCACATCCCACAAGGTCAGCAAAACCTTCTTCAGAACCTAAGGCAAAATCATACAGCCCAATTAAGGAAAAATTTGAAATGATCCCAGAAAATACTGAATATATCCACTTCCACTCATCTATTGATAAATCATAGTAATATTAAAGAGGCAGAGCATACAGATGTTTTATTTAAGCCATTGTTAGAACTGAAAATTATAGCGATTCTTTTGTCTCCAGGGATTAGTGATTGGGCTACAGAGTAAATTGCCATACTGTCAGCTTCAGCAGCCTAAAAATTTCACCTGTATTAGAATAGTGATTTTCAGAGGCCAAAAAGCTAAATTTACTGTTCAATCAACAGAGTCCTGCTAAATTGCAGCAGCAAAGAATGCAGCACCAAAACTCAATCAATTGGATTTGGCTCGAGTCAGAGCTGACAGCCTCTGTCTCTCAAATCACCTTTCAGCAGATCAGCAAACAGGCAATGACAGAGCCCAGCGGCATCCCAGTTCTCCTGTGCTAGAAGGGAAGGAGCACCAAGAGGGAAATAAGAATATGAAAATCTGTCAGAGCCAACCTTTCCAGAGGGCCACAAGAAATAAAGCTCAGCCTCATCTGCTTAGCATTAAAGAAGTCTTGTTACTCGATAAATCAGAAATAGGTGCTTTCTCCTGATCAGCACCTCCACTTCACTTGCATGACCACCACTTGATTGTCTCCTCCCTATCTCAGAACTAGACAAAGTCATGCTGCTTCTTACAAAGTACATGGAAATCCTCCAGGATAAAGCATAAAATCATATTTATTATTAATGTATAACCATCAGAGGGCGATGGTGAGCGATCAGAGGTGATGGTGAGCCAAGATCTAGCAGTGGTCACAACGCAGGCTGGGCAGGAAGCCCACCGGCAGAGTTCAGCACCACAGCTGGACGAGCAGAGTGGGGTGGCAATAGCAACGTGTCCCATCATGGGTCCAGTGATCATCAGGCAGATGTAAAGGACCAAGTCAGGTCTGAGGTCAGTTCAGTAAACCCAAACAACGATCCAGGAACAGACCTAGGAACAGCTACACCTACAACGTAGTGCAAGGACTGAGTCCTTAAGCCTGAGCTTAAATGAAGCCCCTAGGCCCATGGGCAGAGGATGTGGCCAGGGGTTCCAGATGAGGCTGGGCAGACCATTAAGGTCTGTTGGTGACAAGGTGTGAGGGCCAACAGCAATTCCAGAAACAATTTCTCAGCAAAGCAAAGCTTTTCCCACAAGAACTCCGGGCTCCTTTCACATGACCAAGCTGTAATAAATTGCTGATTGATAAAGAAAGTCCTGAGAAAGTATTTCTGTTCAAAATTTGAACCTTGCAGGTGTTATCAGCTAAGAGGGGACTGAACTCAAGTTAATTATTCAGTGCAAATTACAGCCAAAGCAAGTCTGTACTGACACTCTGCGCTTGAACCCAGCTGGCCATCGCAACCCTGTTGAGATAGACTGCTCAGATCTGGCTCCAGGTTCTTCAGGACGTGCACAACCTAGAGCCAGAAGCACCAGCGTGGAGCAGCATTGCCCCTGAGAGAGCAGAAGGAGCCACATTGGGCCCTCCATTTATTTAACATAAATTGTGCAGAGGATCCTGAGGCTGTACAGTTTTCTCCAACATCTGCACCAATCCACACCAATAATCAACACAGCAGACACTTCTTTGCTTCTCCCAAGTTTTCTTTGGGGCAAATTTTGTCCCAGAGTGGATGGGTTGGAGAGTGGTCCTCCACTGAGCCTGGGGCCGTTTCTGCTTAGCTATTCCACTGTCCATTACATGCAAAGGACAAATAAGATGTCCACCTGCCACCGGTGACTGCACCTTCATTGGGTACCACCACCAAGGGGCTGGAGACTGTTGCTACCTGCAACCTCTGTGGGGGGAATCATGCAAGTTCACCCTCCTCTGCATTAGGCAAAATGCCAAGATATCAGCCCAAACCCACAAAATCAATGAGGTTAGAAGAGACCTCTGGGATCATCGAATCCAACCTTTGCCCTAAAACCACCATGTCAACTAGACCATGGCACTAAGTGCCACCTTCAGTCTTTCCTTAAACACCTCCAGGGATGGTGACTCCACCACCTCCCTGGGCAGCCCATTTCAACACCTAACGACCCTTTCTGTGAAGAAATGCCTCCTCATTTCCAGCCTGAACTTCTCCTGCCGAAGTTTCAGACCATGCCCTCTTGTCCTGTC
>NW_009622634.1:0-1528 GCF_000690535.1 Cariama cristata
TAATCCCAAAGGTATTATTAAAATAATACATCTGAGTCTGCTTATTCTCCATCGCTCTGGGCTGGTGAAAGCCCTATGGTCGGAGTGTCAGTTATACCTGCCCTGAAGCTGCTTTACGTTATCTGAAGCTTCAGCACAACTGAGAATAAGGACCATATCAAGGAATAATGATAAATGTTTGCAAAATACATTAAAAATAAAACCCAGGGTGTTAATAATGAGTGGTGCTGCTCTGTTTTATGCTGTTACCTCAACAGTAGCTAACGGACCGGAGCTCATAAGAAGGAATTTCTTTTTATTTTTAGTAGACTTAAGACTCTTTTAAAGCCTTCACCCCGATGTGCTGTAGGAGTGATGAATCATCCCCTCGGCATGATGTTGGGATTCAGCACCACGCAGCGTTTTCAGGTGCGAGGAGATGAATATCGTTCAGTGCGTGAGTTTCCTTGTTAGTGTGGGTTTTTTTAAAAGGCTTCATTGAAGTATCTTGCCATAAAATTATGCTTTGATCATACTCATTTGCTGTTAATGAATCCAGATGGGTTAGAGGCAACTGGATTGTAACTCTCTGATAATACGTGCACTGCCTTTCATTTTCTCGCATGGAGTTTCAGAAGGTCCTGTGCCAGCCCAGCTAACGATCCCAGCCGTATTAACGTGGCCTAATACATAGTGTCCCCAGAGACACATGCAGATGTGGCAGGATTGCTTTGGAAAAGGTTAAAATGTTACAGAAGAATAGCCATTACGTATCTGCTGCCGTCTTCTTTCATATGGTAATCTCCTTTTTTCTTTTATTTTTTTAAATCATGCAAGTAGCTTTTTCTTTCCTTTAAATCAGAAGATCTTATTCTAAAATGAAGATATTGGCAGGAGCTTAGCTCTGATTTTAGTGTTGTTGTAGAGAGGAGAAAGTGGGAGAAACGAGGTAGAAACCAGCAATACCTTCTCTTTTAACGTTCAATCGCTGGATTTTTAAGTTGTTGTTTGCTCAAATGTTGAGTTATGTAGAGAAATAGAAATGGGGTGGACCGGACCAGGTTTGAGTCCTCTTCGTGTGGTTGCACATCCAACCCATGAAGTTTGCTATCACACGAGGATGCCTGGAGGGACAGATCCTTCCCCTGGTAAGCTAAGAGAGATCAGTTGATAACATGGGGCTGCTGAAAATCCCACCCAGCCCTCACGAGTGAAATACCAGTGGAAAATGAGAAGTATGATTATCCATGCAAAGAGGAGAAAAATTGCTTCTATCTTCCAGGTTGCTACATGAGTTAGGGAGGATTTTTTAAATTTTTTTTATTCCCTATGTATGTGTTCGCTTTAATGCCTCACCCTTAAGGATCAGGATCGGCCCCCAGAAGGAGACTTGGATTTGGATTGAAGCTGCACAGCAACGTCTGTATTTTATATTTGTGCAGTCAGAGATGTTCTCGTGGCTCACGTCAGCAGGTCGGAGAGTCACCTTTTCCTCTGCCGACAGACAAACGCTGGCCATGGGAGCACCTTTAAACCATCTAGGTGCAAA
>NW_009622634.1:1574-7544 GCF_000690535.1 Cariama cristata
GTCGTTGGTTCTTGAAGGTTGAAGGACAGCAGCTCCTTAACCAGCCCAGATGCAACGAAGGCCTGACTATGCCCTGCCTCTAGCCCAGTCGATCTGATGGGTGTAATTTCCCCAAATTAGTAGGTAATTTTCACGTTGCATTTATCAGCCCAACGTACGTGGTCTTGAATTTACTCTCAGGGGAGAGAATTGCATTTATCAGCCCAACATATGTGGTCTTGAATTTACTCTCAGGGGAGAGATGCCAGATCGGTCTCCCATTTTAGTAGGATTTGGGTAAATTCTTAAAATGCTGCTTTTGCCCTGGCTGGGGTCAGCCTGGCACACCAAGCAGGGATAGCAAAGAGCCTGGGTGATGTTTGAATCCTGCAACTAATGAGCTGTGCTCAGACCTCAGAGCCCGTCGGTGTGAAAACAGCATCCGTGGCCGCTGCAGCCTCTCCCCGCAGTCGTCTGCTTCATTTGCTCGCGATGACTCAAGGTTGCGAGTCCGTTAGGGTTGGTTGTTCTCCTCCATGCTCGTGAAGCGCAGGGTGGGATTGAATATTTATTAAAACACGGATACTTGTAATAACAGGAGAAGCAGCATAAACAAGAGCATCTGAGAGGCAGCTACACCAGACGGTATTTTTGTTTGGACCAAATAATCCCAAATTGTTGCTAATTACAATATGAAAGATCAGTTAATTCCTGTGATTTGCTTAAGAGCAAGCTTAATAAGATACAAGAGCAACCAAAGAGAAGTTTTCTTTTTCCTCCCAGTACAGTTGTGAGCCAAGGACGTATCAGGAGCAGCACAGGCGGTGACTAAGCCTTCGTTGAAACCCCCACGTGCTAAGGAGTCCTGTGTGCTCTGAATGAGGATGAGGGTTCGGATGCTTTTTTACCAAGTCAGGGGACAGGTAGTGGAGCCGAATCGATTCCTGTCACTCAGGAGTTGCTCTGGAGGAGCAGGATTATGGATCAGGGTGATGCTGCCGCAGTTTGATCTGGAAATCAATAGAGAGACGGAAGTTGGGCTTGTGGGGATGTGGCAGAGACGATGATTTGGGGTTTGATGAGATTTTGCTCTGCGAACAACTGAGTCACTAACTCCTCTTCACGTCCTGATTGACAGAGGGAAAGGGCTAAATTCAGCCTGGATGCAGCTCTCTCAGAGTCCCCGGGGCCCCCCTGTATAATTTGAGTCCAGAATTTCTCAAACGAGCCAGGGCTCCCAAACGCTTCAGTCTCCTTCTTTGCCTTTGCACCTAGCTCAGGAATAACCCTTCACTCTACCGAGCCAATACTAATTCAATTTGTATCAACCTGGGACTTTGATAACCTTCCTCCTGTCTTGTTTGTAGCAACCAAATTAAACACAGCAGGCAACGTTATAAATACAAACTGTGCCAAGTCACCTTGGCGTGCCTCAGAAATCCCAAAGTTCATAGGGAGCTGTTCAAATCTCAGACGTTATCAGATATATGGCCCGTCCTTCTGCCGGCTGGCCAAACTTGCTCATTTGTAGGATGTGGAACAGCATTTTTGGTTTGCACATTTGCCCTGTTGTTCCTATGACTGTAATACACGGCTTAAGGTAACTAAAGGGTTGCAAGGTGCTACTTAAACCTCAGCCGCTGGCAGAAAGCTTGTATGAATGGGAGGGATGGGTGAAATCCCTGGTCTTTAGGATGGACTGCAACATGTGAGTCCAGAGTTGTTGGTCAGGCTGGAACGCCCGGCGTTTGCAAGTCCAAGTAGAGCTCCTCTAAAAATCACACTTTGTCATTTTGAGGTTTCAGCTAGTGAAGGAAAGACCTGGTGAACTCTGCTGGTCCTCAGCAGCTGGCTCAGAAATCCAAACTTTCAGACCTGATAGTCAAACCCCTAAGCCACCCCTCTTCGTCTCTGACATGGTTTCTTCTTTTTCCTCGTTTGTTCTGCTTTACGTCACTCGGTGGCACGGACTGCTCCAGCATCTGCTCAGCGTCGGGGAGCATCAGCTGTACCGTTGCACCTGTGACGCTAATTAGCAAAACATGAGAAGGCTGAAATTAAGATACACGCTGAACTGCTCTTCACGCTTCAGCTTTGCTTTCTTTTCCAGAGCACGGTAATTGTGGAGAAGACTGTGCAAGACCTGATGAACCTGATGCACGACTTGAGCGCCTATTCGGATCAGTTCCTCAACATGGTGTGTGTGAAACTCCAGGAGTACAAGGACACCTGCACCCTTGCCTACAGGTACAGGCAGGCTTGGCAACCGATGTGTGCTGGAGCTACTGCTCTTGGGCTTTTGCTATTTTGCCACGAGTAGGCAGGAGTTGTAGAAATCATCTCTGCTGGGATAGTCAAGGATATTTCGTTCTAGGTGGGGAAAAAATCTGAAATAATGGTCATTGGCATATGGAGAGTCTTGGCTTCCCAGAGACTTTATCCACACCATACTGTGGGTTAGGCTCTTTAAACGTGGATGACAGTGGTAGTGGAGCTTAGAAACCACACAGCTTTTCTCTTAATCAGGCAAAAGGTGACCTCAGGTTGGAGGTGGAGAGTAATAAGGCATCAACTTCAAAATAAATAGCTGTATGTAGCTATCGCTTTCTTGTAAAGCAAGTCACATCCTTCCATTTGAGTGTTCCCAAGAGATTCGGCTACATTTTAACTAATTATATTGAGATTTGATTATTCAGATCGCATGGCAATGTAGGAGTTAGTAACCACGACACACCATGTAAATACACACACATTGCGTTTTGGGAAACTTTCCCAAAATCTTTCTGTAAACTTATTCTTTCAGGGGCTCATCAAATGCTCCATCCTGGGCTGTCTTTGTTCATTAGCATTTTTGGGTGATCCATCTCTAACTGCTTCCCCAGCCACGGTGTGGGAGCTAAACTCAGCGTGGTCCCGCTGGGCACAGGGTTATCACACTGGGTTGTTTGGTTTAAGTCCTTCGGGTACTTGCTTTAGCATAGAATTCCTAGGTAACCGTCAATAAGTAACTTATTCTCCGTACATCCCAGTTGCCCATCTGTAAAATGGCCCTTCCTGGAGAGGGGGACCAGGAGCATGCCCTGCACCGTGGCGATAAATACTTGCATTGAAAGACACTAAAGATGCTGCAGCAACGTGGGCTATAATAGCTGCTATATATAATCTCCTTTAATGGCTAATTGAGGCTGGCGATAGCAGGGGAAGCTGAAAAAGCCCCTTGTGTTTTCTGACCAAGAGCATTAAGAAATTACTTCCTATTGCCTGATTTCATTCAGGAGAAGCTTCATCTGGTGAGCAGCTGCATACGACCTCATTATTATTATTATTAATAATGCCAGCAATAGCAGTGAGCACGTATGTGGGCTAAACTTCGTCTGAGCGCTCGTGTAAATTGGTAGCTGCTCGTGTGCCATTGTCCGAAATGCTCATATTTTATCTGAAACTTCGCTGACTTCAGCCAGACAATAGATGTAATTTCTTTGGCTTGAACTTAAAGGTCCTTCCTTCCTTCCTTTGCTGATACCATTCCTGGATTTGGCACCTGCTGAGGAGTAATTAGGACAGCCCTAATTTGGCAATATCCTGATTACAGCAGGAGGAAAAACAGGAAACGTTCTAGTTTTGCTGCTAGCAAAATGACTGACTGAAATAGCAATCTATATACATTTCAAATGATGCAGAGGAATATAGCAGCTCCTCGCCTTTCCCGGGGCGAGCGGTTCGATCCGCGGGGATGTTATGCCCTCTGCAGGGATCTCGCATCGGCACGGCTCCGTGCAGCCTTGCCCTTTGGACCAGGGTTTTCCCTGGGGGTTTGGGGTTCGTGAATCCTCATGTTGGTAATGTTAGTGGAAGGAAGGATCCTTTAGAGCTGCTTAAAATCAGAATAAACTCCTTAGAACTGTGAATTAATACGATCGGGCAAAGCTATCGGAGCAAGGGAGTGTGCGTCTGTTCTTGAGATGTCAAGATAGTGAGAATTTGGGAAGCCAGAGAGATGGTTTATGCAAGATTTGCACATGGCATTCGTTCGTTCCCCATGTGCATGTGCTTCTTGAAGGGGAATATGAGCAAACGTGGATGAAATGTATTCAAATACAGGCTCCTCAAAGCAAGACTTTTTTATTCGGCGTCCTTTGAAGAACAGATAGCTCTGTCAGGACGTCAGCGCTAAGAAATGCACAGCTGAGATTTTTCATGTTTGAGTTCCATTTGGCTCGCATTTTCTAGTGAATGCAAAAAAAACCCGACGGGGCTGGATATGAATGGATTGGACGTTTATATAAGTAGCAACTATGGATTTGCGAGTTTTAATTGATGACGAATTTTGGAAACGTATTTAATCTGATGTAGGTGAGATGCTTTTGCAAATTACGTGTTTGTAAGAAGTGCAATTTCAGTTTGACGCTAACTGTTTACAAATGTGAGTTGTATTTTCTGACTAGTTTATGAGGGATTGGGGATTAAAATGAAAACAAAAGTGAGGGAGAGAGAGACACAAAACCTCCTGCTGTGTTGGCAGTGTTTTTCTTAAGTCTTGTCCAGCCCATGTCTAGCTACTTCTTCAGCAAATTTCTGTGAAAGCAGCTCTACTCATGAGTTAAGTCAAAATAGTTAAACCATTTTTATGAGACTTTGGGAAATACTGAAAGGCCATAGAAGGATTCACAGGGACTGGGAAAAAACCTGACCAGTTCATGGTAGCTACCCTTAACATGAGTCTTTCTTTTTAATCACTTGCCAACACCCTGCTTGGACAAGCACCCTGCCTTGGGCGCTAAAACTAATCTCTTTCCATGTCTTTCTACAGAAGTTGGCCCCATGTATAGTTACGTTCACGTTGAAGTTGCACGTTTTTCTTTTGTAGCTCCAACTTTAAGCTCTATCCTATGTGTCCACCCCCTTCCTACCAATCTTCATCCTCCCTCCCTTGAACAACCATCCTCTGGTGCGTTTTTCAGCCTATCTGAAGAGTCTGAGTAAAGGCACCACTCGCCCAAATGACTCTCTTTAGGCTGTAAAAAGAGATGGACATTTCCAGAGTGATGCACCTTAATTAAAATGTGCCTCAACTCTCTGGAGGTGCCCAGCTCTCTCCCTCAGCTGTGAAGGCAGTTTAGGGTGACCAGCCTCCTGGCTGAACTGTCTCAGCTGAATCTGTAAAATTAGGTGGGGTGAAACTGGGCCTAAATCTCTCCAAATGTTATGGGGTGGGGGGGGGTGGGGGAGGAAATCACAATTCCTGCATTCCAGCCAAGCAAAATAAAATGAAACCACTTTTTATTGATAAGGAGATGAGGAGTAGATGAATTCATCCAAGGTGTGGGGTCTGCGGTCAGACTGGATTTCTGGAGTCCCTGGGAAACGCTCTTGCCACTCAGTTTACTACTCCTCCCTGGCATCTTCCTCTTCTTGCATTAACTTTTTGGTTTTTAAATTGTCCTTTTGACTCTTTTGGGGCAGGGCTGTGTCTCCCTCAGGCCGTTAGGTACCTGGCCCATGCTGAGCATACTTTTAAACTCTTCAGCAATGCGAGCAGAGCTCAGCGTGGAAACATCCCCTTGGCCCTGGCAAGAGAAAAAAAATCATTGCCAAATACATTTGGCACAAGACAACAGAGTCCAATTAGCCCCTGTGGCCACCAGATGTTTTCTTAATGAAAAGCCATGGCTCCCCCAGCTGTGTCCGGGGTCGTTCCCCATCACTCTGTTCCCAGCTTGAGGCAGCAGTGGTGCAAATCTGGGACCATTACCACCAGCAGATGTTTTCTGGATAAAAGCCACTGAGCTGTGGAGGGGTGAACCCTCCTTGCTCATGAGCCATCACCTGTGTAAGCGTTACACCTATTCCCTACCCCCTCCCGGGAGCTGGGTACAAACAGATGGCATTTTCTTTGGCCCATTGAGCTGTGAATTAATTAGTTGATTATGGCACTGGTGGTAGCAAGTAACCCTATTACAGCAGCAGGGATAATTAGATAGGAGGTTGGAA
>NW_009622634.1:7554-72581 GCF_000690535.1 Cariama cristata
GAAAGGAAACGTTTCGAGCTGTACTAAAACATGTCATCCTGTCTTGTGATAATCTACCCGAGGACCCGAATTAGATTGACATTGATAGAAGTTACGGAGGTTGAAAACTGGCTGAGATGCTAGAAAGAAAAGGTGGGGGAAAAGGAGTCTGTAATTGATGGGAAAAGCTGGGCGTCTAACAGAGATCAGGGTATGTACCACCCTGTTTAACATCTTCCTTAATGAGAGGGTGGTTGGAGTAAAACCAACCTGTCAATAAAAATTAGGAGGTGTTGCAATCATGGGAAAGAATGGGGACCTAATTCTAGGGGACCCACGTAGTGGTGGCAGTGTCACAGCATCGATTAATTCGAAGCTATTTGAAGCTCTGTTGATTTCAATGGAGAATTTGGCTTAGGGCCCCAGTGGCTCCGGGACCCACGAGTACCACATCGCCGAAAGGTGAGAAAGGCAGGAATCGTGTGGGTTAGGCTCTTGGAAAACACTGACCCTAAAAAGCAAGGACACTTAAGCTCAGTTTTCAACTGCTATAGCAGCCAAACATCCTCCCCGCTCTCCTCCCCCAACACCCACTCCAAAAAGCAATAGGATTTTTGAGGACAGCAGATAATAAGGATCCTGAAACAGAGAGGTAGCTCTGTCCTCTCTATAGCTCCGTCAGAAGACTCCCAAAGATGACTTGCATTCGTAGACATCTGAAGGGCCATGATAAGGCTGTAAATAACTGAAGAGAGTAAATAGTGAAAGTGGTGAGAGTTGAGGCTGCTGTAAGGGGAAATAACAGGGAGTAGTGGGATGAAATTGAGTAAAATAAAACACCAGCAGAGTATCAGGATTATTATTTTTTTTTGGTCCAAGAGTTAGATTTGTTCAACTGTGAAATAGACTCCCAAGGGAAGGAGACTATTACGTTAGTCGTTTAAATCTGGAGAGGACAAAGCACCAGTTAATATATTCAATGGAACAGTTGTCTTGCCTTGGCAGAGAAATGGCCAGATATAATCAAATTTAGTTTTTCCATCTCAGATGTCAGAGATTCTGGTGGAGGGGGTTTTTTTCCCCTCGCTTTTCACCAGGGTGAAAAGAAGACACCTTTTTTTGTAAGTGGAAAAACACCAAGTTCCTAACAGCAGCAGAAGGCCAAATTGAAATTTCGATGCCGAGGTCTTCTGTGGCTGGAAACAAAATTCATTCTTTTGTCTGTGGCAGATTGAACTTGAAATTTAAAGAGACGGAAAATTTATATGTAAGTGCATGTGACAAATTCATTTTCACAACTCGTGTGTACTTACTGAGCAGGGGTTGTTTTCTTGGTGGTAGGTGAAAGGAGTGATTGGTCGCTCTGTGCTGGTGGGGAGAGAAGTAATCTGCTCTGCTTCAAGATAGATCAGTGTTGGCTCCTATCTCAATGCCTTTTTTACTGTTTTTCTTTTCAAAAGGCAGATACTCAGTGTGTTGTTACTTTTATTTCCGTTTATTGACCCTTCAGGAAATTTAAAATGAGACCAGTTAATCCACATAAACCCCTTAGAAATGTGAAAGGTCTTTCTTGTGATCTTGCGTGGCCCTTCCTAAACCCACCACCTGAATGCTCGCGACAGCTCTGAGCGTCTGTTTGCCCCATGCAACGTCCTAGCTTGGATCCAGAAGTGTGCAACCGAGTAAATGGCTCTGCAAGGTCCATATTGAGCTGACGTGGGCTGAGCCAGCACAGATAAGTCCGTACTGCAGCACCCAGCAACTCCAGTTCTTGGTTGACAGATCCAATGTTGAATCTCCGCATCTTTTTGATGCACAAGGTTTCTATCCATGTTGGAGAAGCCCTTTTTTCAGGGAGGACAGTAACAGAAAAAGGTCTGTCTGACATTTACACCTCTTCAACCCCTTGCGTTGTAGGACACAGCAAACATACATTATTTCTAGATGTCTTCTAGCCTTGTGAGCAAGAGGTGGTGGGTGTTTGAGAGGAGGCACAGATCAGTCCCTTAGCACACAAGGGAGATCTTGATTTTGTTGCGGCTAAACCTCTTCATGGGACCAGGACCTCTAAGACCTTGTCTTTTCAGATGCTTCCTTTCTCAAGTCACACTGTGCTGGTTGTTCGGTGGGTTTGCCATGTTCCCATTACAGAGGGCAGGAAAAAATCCTACTGCTGCCCATTGGAGAGGTCACCATCATGCTTTTGCTTTGAGTGATGTGGAGAGGTCGCACGTGTTTCTTCTTGGACTGGAGAAGCGGTCCAACTGGTCACCATACAAGGACCTCCTAGAAGAGCAGCCTTCCAGGTGCTGACCAGAGAAGGAAATCAATGATAGGATCTAGAAGGGAACACTAGCACCCCTAACTCCCACTTGCCTTTTCCAGGAGGTAGAAAACCACCTCCTAGATCCTTACCCAAGAATGGGAGAGAACTTTCCTCTCTAGAGTCACAGTGTGCCAGTGAAGTAGCAAACATTGACGAGGACTATGCTGATGGTTGTTCATGAGCAATCCTGACACAAAAAATAGGCAGCTAATTGACTCCTCCAAATGCAGCATCCCATTTGTCTCCTGCAATCGCCAGTGAGGAATTCAGATTAGTTACACTGCCAAAAATATTAAACGGGGAGAGTCTTCGTAATTGAAATATGCTGTGATCTTTGATTTGATTTCACACATACATATGATTTAGCTGAAATCTCTGTTATTTGATGTTTTGGATGACTGGAGAGAAGATCCTGGACCCTTCATTGCCTTTCGTTGCTTCAGACCTGGTCCCCAAGCTGGGCCAGCTGGTGTGCGGTGAGCTGGTGGCTTCCACCCAGGTCTTCCTGGGCAGGTTTCCACATCGCAGTCACAACACAATCAGCAGTGGCTGGCGAGCTTGATTGAGATTGCAGAGAACAAACGAGCCATGGAGAAACTACCTTCTCTCTCTTCTAGTACAGAATGACCTCCTCCGGTTGTGTAAATGATTGCAAGTTGAATTATTTCAAGGGTAGGGAGAATATGGCCCTTTTTCCCTTAAAGCACTCTATCAAAGTACATCAAGGGTTTAAGAGAATTTTACATCCTGACCACCCGCGTTCCCGTGCCCTCCACACAAGCGCTTTGTGGAATTCCTCTTTGGACCCCTTCCTTAATGCTTAATGCGCATTTGTATGTGATAGGGATTTTAATGAATATGTGTGGAATTGCATGAAAAGTACAATTTGCTTCGCACTAATGTGATTGTTGCTGCTTTCCCCATAGGAGCATTGTGCAGTCAGATGAAAAGCTGGTGATCAGCGCATCCTGGGCTAAAGATGATGATATTAGCAGGCTCCTGAAATCTCTGCCCAACTGGAGCAACATGGCTCAACCCAAGCAACTGAGACCCAAGAGGGAGGAGGAGGAAGACTTTATAAGGTAAACTATTTTATGAAGTTGTAAAAGGGTTTCAAGGAGAGTAGCAGCAACAGTAAAACCTGCTGGAAACAAAATAATTACGGTGTTTGCATAGCTGTTGTGTCCCCAGGTGTGAGAAGAGGTTGAGATGTGGTCGTTCCTCAAGTAGACTAATGACACTTGGGTCCACGTGCCATGATGCTGTGTGATTTTAAAGCCAGGCACCAGCTTTGCTGAACTGAGAACTTACTGTGCGTTGCCTGGATTTGGCTCTGTTGGTGGTATCGAGAAAGCGTTACAGAAGTTATCTGTTATGGGGATGTTTCCGGGCTTTGCTTATCAGTCATATGATGGATTGATAAACCATCCTGAAGCTCGTTATCCTTCAAGAGAAAGGAAAAAGCAGAGCTCTCAGAACTTCTTCTCACATGCAACAAGGGCAGAAGAGAGGGCGGCCATAGTTCAATAAGGAGCTTCAGTGGCAGTGCCAGCTTGCTACTTTCCTGCCCTTATTGCTCATTTCTGCTCGCTCTGCTGTTCAGACGAGGCTATTTGAAGAATCGTGCTTGGGAACCAAGTCAGGAAAGTGGCTGGAATTGGGGAGGAAAAGAAAGGACTGTTTTTAATTCCAGGCAGATCTTTGTCCTGGTTGATGGTGCTACTCTGATCTTCCATGCAATGAAGAGAGCAGCAGTCCGCGACCTAATGGAGGGGTCAACTGGTTGTACTGGGCAGGAATTCCCAAAACTCGCATTGTCACCAAAGCTGTCCTCCATTTGAGTTATGACCTGGTGGTGTTTCTCCTCCATCCCAACCCCAGGAGCTACGTAAGGAGAGTCACATGAAAAATATTGGTACCTCCAGAGGGGATTTTTTCAGAGGCAACTTACTGTGTCCAAACCAGATTGTTTCTACCTTTTCAGGCAAGTGAAAGCCTGTAAGTAGGCAGATTGCCTTTCCCTGCACGCTGCAAATGGCTTATTCCCTGAATTGTTGATGCATCCTGAAGAAACAGGTCCTCTTTGTCATTCCAGCGAGTCAAAAAGCTTGTCTGCACATTCCCATCACTATTCATCACTTCCTTGATTGGCATTCGGCTATAAAACTGTAGGAGTAAGTGATGCTGTTGAAAATTACAAGTCTAATTTGCCCAGATTGTCATTTTACTTATTCACTGAATGCAAGCACAATAACATAAAGATGATGTAGTCTAGAGAGAGGAACGACGAAGAGTATAAAATATGTCTCGTCACAGAAATGTTTGCTCATACTGCAGTGGGGATAAACAGCTTTGCCAGTGTTTTAAAAGATGTTCAGTGATACTGGAAGAGTGAAGATGCAGAGCCCTTGAGGTCTTTGAGCAGTCCCTGAGTTTTTTGAGATTCATCGATTCAGACCTAGCCTCCATCTTTGCCTTCGCATTTATCCTTTGTTTCTTGGCACAGAAAGGTGCTGGGATGCCCTCCTGGCTCTTACTGTGGTTTCTGAGCCATCAGCATGGGACATGAGAGGTCCCGTGGATGCAATGCTGGGTACAACTGGCTGAGCATAACCTGCTGGTGTAAATTCCTGGCCAGGCTAAAGCTGATGGCCACACTCAGTCTGATGCTAGCAGTGCCACCATTGTGATCCTAATATGCATTTTATTCCAAAGTTGTCATTTTGCTATCCATTAGTTAAAGTACTTTGTGAAATTGTATTGGCGGTGTTAGAATGGAAAGCCTATTAGGTCATCTACATTGAATTCATGGGGGAAAGGTCCTGTACAGTGTCTTTTTTTTTTTTTTTTAGCCTAGACATTAGTACAAAGATCTTTTCTTGGTATCTGTTGGCACAGAGCATCATGTATTAAGCCTCAGTTCCTCAGAGTGCCATGTGAATGCTCCTGTAGCATTAATTTAAGTGATAATAATCGGTCTGGGCCAGTTTTAGCCATTGATGGGAAGTGACATGGCTTATAAACTTCCTCAAGAATCTGCATGGTTGAATAGATCTCTCCCGAAAGCTTCAAAATAAAATTAATTGCTTGTCCAATTTTTTGTCATCTTTCCATTTAAGCAGGCTTTTTTCAGACTTTCTCCTAATACAAAGGAACGTGATTTCTTCACTACTGTTGCCTCTTTCTTTTCCCCTTGGTGCTGCTGAGAAATTGGGAATAATTCTGCCATAGCCATCGCTGCCTGAACACTGCAGTGGAGCCAAAGGGAGATGGGTTCTGTGGATACCTTGGTTACTAGGGTCATGGCTGTGATGGGAGAGCCTGGGAGAGCTCATTTCATTATCACTTTAACCACTGAAGATATTTAAAACCTTGATATACAGATACCCACCTGTGTTCACAGACCCCTCCCTCCTTGGCTATCAGGGATAGGACTAAACATCCTTTTCTGGAAAGGAAGATTGAAGCTTGGTGAAACACGGGAGCGTGTTCTTTTTGGACATAAAACAAGGCTGACAGCAATGCTTGATCTACTCGGCAGCATCCCTTTATGAATGTTGCTAAATTAAATATCTCCTGAAAGTTTACCACCAGTTTTTGTACTGTGGCAGGAACAGATATCAGTGCACAGTTTTCTTTCCCTCCCCCTCCCCAGGTTTCCTATAACTCATTTGTTTAATTAAAAAGAAGAATCCAAATGCGATGTCTTTGCAAAAAAAAAAGAAACCTCATGCATATCTGTGTTGACAGTGATTGATTTTGTTGTCTTAACCCACCACTATCTCTTTTGCGAATAGATGTCAAAAGGCAGGGTAAGATACTAGCAGAATCTCTCCATTAATATTCTGGTGTGGTTGGCCAGACAAAGGGACCTGATTGAGCATATTATAGTAGCTCAGAACTTGGCAAGGGGAGAAAGGAAAGAAAAGTCATGCCTTTCGTCGTATAATTAGTTTTTAAAGCTCTGAAGGCTATTTGGCACAGGGGCAAGTGTGAAATACGCTGCCCTTATCGCTTTATAAAGGTTAGCCTTCAGTTCATTACTGAATCAGATACATTGGTGATAAAACCCAAAGATGTATCATTTCCAGGTTTGCCTTTGACGAGGAAAAGCAATGTGAAAAGAGCTTCAGAAGTGGTTGTGCTCGAGTTACGGCAGAAATTCTTGGGTTTGGGTGCAGCTTTGCAGCAAGGGGCAAGCGTGCTGTGCACCCAAGGGAAACCACATCTTCGGGGAGCTGAAGAAGATGTGCTGGCAACTTACGGGGCAACACATTTGCCTGGAAAGCCCACATTGGTCTAAAGATCCCACCACAATGCAGCTTATTGTGGTTGCAGATCTGAGATAACAAACCTGTGTTAGGAGGAGGATGGTGATTTTCCTCTCGCCTTTGACTCCAGCAAGCTCCTGAACTTGGGATCAGATTCGCAGGCAAAAGTCAATGGAGCAATAAAAAAAAAAGTGTTTCCATGTGCCACATGACTTTTCTTTTCAATGCTTTTGGGTTTTTAATGAGAATAACCAGACTGCAGGGTGCTCCAGCTGCCTGCTGCTTCCTCCCCTGCACCTCCTGTTCACCTGAGGATGCTCATCCTCACTTGCTCTGTACCAAAAGGATGGGGTATATTCGAGCAATGTGAACGGATAGCTGTGCAACGGCAGATCCTTCAGCAAATCATCCCAAATGGCATTGATCAGAACAGTTACACTATCCCAACTGCTTATCAGGATCTCTTCTCTTCCCTTGGTTTAGTTGATGCTGATCCTCTGACTGTATTTCCAATGTAAAACTGAAGCCTCTGTGCAGATGTGGCTCTGCTTTGGAAATGTGTCACTATTGGACAGGACAAAAAAGTCAAGCTGAAAGAAGAAAGCAGGGATGGGCTAAAGGATATCCCTCCAGAAGACATGATGGGAGCAAGAAAGGTGCCCTCCAGTTTTGGATGTGTATTGGGACTGTGTCTTGGGAAGCACAATCTCACCTCAGCTCCCTTGGGGCGCGCAGCCCATCTCGCCTGTGCCCTGGGAGAGCACGTCATCCATCCAACGGCAGCAAAGACACTGGGGCACGCTCCAAAGAATGAAATCTCTCCTTTCCATTTCACAGGGCAGAGCATGCAGAGCTGATGATGGGCCATCAAGCATAGCTCTACTCCAAACACAAAGCTTTGCTTAGCCCTGGGACCAAGATGCCGAGTTAAAGGAGCTCGTGGTCTGTGGCGTGATTTTGCACTGCGGTGAATTAGAAAGGCTCCCGTGAGCTCTTCCCCAGAGGGTGCTTGAGGGCTGTAAACTGGGGAGGTTGGTACAGAGCTCCTAGGACTGGTCACAGCTTGAATTACTTCAGCTGTTTCCAAAGGGATCAACGTCCTGTGAACTTCCCGTTGCGTTAATAAACGGGCTGGGCTGGGCCGGAAAGCAGAATTGGGAACGAGCTGGGAGAATTGGCAAGTCCTTCCCTTGGTGCAAAGGGAGAACCGTGATGGCAAAAACATGGAGTTCAGGTCCTACCTTGGGGTAGGGTGGTCTTCTCTTGTTCCACCTCTGTGGGCACCCAGAAGGCACTGGCCCAGGTTTTCATCAAAATCTAAATCTCAGGTTGTTCCATCTGCTGTCTGGTGGGTGGTTTTTGTAGTGCTGGGTTTGGAGCTTTCCATTATTTTTATTCTCTTTTGCTGTCTTAGTGTTTCTCCTGCCACATGGTCCTTTTCTGAAGCCTTGATGTTTTATGGAAGGCTTTTCCCCTTCTTTACCTCTCAGCTTTCCCTCCCATTCTCAGTTGTAGCTTCTCTGTCTCTCTTTCCTTGGTTCTTTTTCTCGCAATAATAAAAGGTCTCCCTCTCCAGTTTCTCAGGCTCTATTTATTATATTCACAAAACTTTTCAAGAGTGCAAGGATGATTTTGTAAGATACGCAGCAGACTGCAGACCTTTTTTCCCTCTACTGGCACTATGAATCTGAGCGTGCCATAGCTGTGAGTCATTTCCATTTGATGACAGTCTGCTCCTTTATATGAAATGGGCTTCTAGGGCTCTTTTTTGGATCCTGCAGGAAAATGTACCTCATCGCGAGCACGACTGATACTAAATCCTATTGCTATCGAGAGTCTCGGATGAGAGGTGCAAAAGTGAGTGAGCACCTGGATCTTCACAGGACACCTCTGTATCCAAGAAGTTTCCTTCTGCCTTTGCTTGTCTTGTGAAGACAAAGAAGTTTTGGAGGATTTGGGCTGGATTTGGCATTTTTTGAGGATTACGTATGTTCTGGACCTGAATCCAGGAAGAATCTGCCAGCTTCAGATTCATTAATCCTACAAATTGCATTGTCTATTGAAATGAGTGTAGCAATGCCCAGGTCTTCCAGTGTACTTTTTGGGGGGTAACGTCTGTGCCCGTGAACCACGTAGCAGGGATGGAGGTGGAAGGCAGAGCACAAATGCGGAGATTCAATTCAAAAAGATTTAATAACAGCTCCTGCTTTAACAAGATTCTGTATCGCTAAATCACATCATTAGAGCTACACAATGTACTCCAAGATGCTTCCTTGTCTGCTGTGATAAATTGTATAATATAAACTTAACAAGACCGGAATATTCAAATAAATTTAAGCGAGAAGATGGCGTGTGATGTTACAGCTTAAAATTGTCAATTAGCGATGGTTGCTTTTTGACAGTGTTGCGACCTCTCAGCAGAGATTTGGAGCTGCCGGGGAGTGCTGGCGCTGATCGCGCCGGTCCCTAATAGAGATGCACAAATTGTTGTCGAGGCTTTGCAAATCCTGATGAGCCTTAAATCTGGATCGGTTTTAGGATGGGCTAGATCTTCCGTCCTTTAGAGCCAAATACCTTAGGTTGGCGGGGTGAATTTATATCCACTAAGGATCCTTTGCAGCAGCTTTTCATCAGGACCACAATGCTGTTTGGATGTGCTGCAAAAAGTGTCCTCATGTGCTGAATTTTTAAAATACCTTCAGGTGCTGAATCTTTGAAACAAGTGAAACGGCATCTTCTGCAGGAAGATGGCTGCGCTGACTTTTATTGTTCTTGCGGCAGCAAATCATTTCAGAGGGCTTCCCTTTGGAGAAAAAGCCCACGTGGGTTATTTGTCTTGGTGCTTGCATGATTTCTTTATGAATGTTGAACAAATTCTGGTGCAAGATGAAGCAACAAACCACCTTTTCTCTCTTTCTTTATAAATAAGAACATAATGGGAATTTCTTTGAATTAACCAAGGGGAAATCTGTCTGCCTGGGTAGTTTCTATGTGCAGTTTTTAAGCACGGTCTCCAGGCTGACTATGGCTCAAGTGCAGGAATAGGAAACAAATGAGTTATACAAATTTCTATATGGCGTAAATACATAGAAGAATCTACTGATCCAAAAGAAGCTGCAAAGGTGCAATGAAACTGATGCAAATACTATCATTATCATCTTTCCATTATACTGTGTATCGTGTTTTGAGACTGTATATATAATACACTATATGTGTTTTAAGTGCTTTATATTAGGTAGCATATTGAGTTGTTATATGGCAAGCTTTTTACCCAGTAATTGTTTTCACTGACATTTTCATGGATGTTCAATTTAATATGGTTTTGGCACAACACCGTGACAAAGCAGTAATCCTTGTTTTGCCAGCTCTTCTTAGAGCATTTGCATCTTTGTCCTGTTCATGCTTTAACAGATATTTTTAGGGTACTTCCTCTACAGCCACAGCTCTGCCCGCTGCTCTTAGCTGCGATTTAAATTCATTTTGTTGCTTCTCGTCTGCAAGCATCCGATGCTCAGTGGAAAGCATCCTCTGAGGTCTGCGGTCGAGAGGGTGTGAGAAAGGATCATTGAGTCAGTGTGTTCCTGAGGGGGGTCCCAAGGGACTTGCTTGGTGTCCCCCCCTCCTCCTCCAGCTCCACGCACCCTCCCAGTGAGCTATTTTCTCAGCGTTATTTGCTAAAGGGATAATTGACACTAATTTCTTGGCAGAGAAGAGGCAGAAGAGCAGTAAGTGAACGTAAAGCTACTGCCAAGGGGACATCAGAGACCTCCTTCTTTCTTCTGCAGTATTGATGTGGACACTTGGCTCCTTTTCAGCCCGGCTCTGGCACGGTCAGAGTGCCTTAAAACATAGCACAGGTCATCTTGATTTATCACACGTGCTTCTCCCTGGCCTTTCTGCCCTCCCATATGAGTTTCCTGTCCTCTCATGTAGATACTGAAATACGGATGAGGGGAAGCCTCGTATATTGTCATCAGTCTCTGTGTTTCCAGTCAGTTTAGCTCAATAGATTGTTTAATTTTATGAACAGCTCATCCCTTAAAAACATCACCAGGGCTCTTGGCTGCTGAAGGAGAGAAGGGGGAAGCCGGTCTGCCTGCAGAAGACTTCTTTGGGGAGGCAGGACACCGGCCTCTCCCCATCCCTGCTGGTACCGTGCCAAGGATGCACTATGCATCCTATACGGTATCCATGAGATCTAAAGCTGACGCATTGCTGGTCACTGTGTTTGCAAAATGAAAAATAATAAAGAAATTAAGATGGTTTAACAAAGGGAAGCAAAATGAGGTGCTTAGTTAATCCGAGGATTAAGCTAGTGCAGCCGGCCTGCTCTGACAAAGCGGAGATTTAAGAGTGAACCCTGTTGCAGTGCACACAAATCCCGTGGGAATCAAGACTAAAGGGCAATGAAGTGGGGTGGCACCAGCATCAGATGTTGGCACAAGGGAGAGTGAGCTCCCACAAAGAAACAGCTGGACAGTGAAGAAAGGCACTTGAAGTTGCTCTATTCACAGTGTAGTTGATACGTAATATTAATCTCCATCTTGAGCATGGGTATATGCACAGCTGAATTAATCGCAGGAGGGTGGAGCGTGGCCTTGTGATACAGTTGTGTAACGCACTCCGTTATGAACCATTTGGTTATGAGGTTTTCTTGCTTTCTAAAATGTATCATCTCTGTGGCTGGAAATTTCTTTCTTTGGGTGCTCACCAAAAGTTGCAGGATCTTTTATTGTTTTCAGAAACTTTGGCAAAGTCCAAAGCAAACTTCATGGGTAAGGTAGAGTGGGATTTGAATTTTCCAAATTGTGGTAATTCAAACCAAGGATACCCACTGAACCGTCGAAAACTCATAAATTAAATGCAGGTGGCTGCCGATCTCTTTGTGTGTGCTGGCTCTGTCTTAGATACGCACTTACAGATACAAATGTGACAAGTATTGGCTGAGAAACCGAATGGGAATCAGAGGTCTGAAGATGCTATTTTAATGCAGGTATTCAAAAGAGGAGAGTTAAGATGGGATATTCAGTTGATTTGGTTTTTTATATCCTTCCCCTTAAGTGTTTAGCCTTACAAATTTAATAAAGACAAAGAAAGGCATGTAGTAAATATTCTGTCAAGTGGGCATCCAGAACACTGGTGAAAATTTGCTTCAGGGAGACATTTGCGAACAGCAAGTTTAAATTGAAATTACAGGAATCCACCAGAACTCTTTAAAGTTATCTTCTAAAAGGGAGTTACTTGCTGAAGGTTGTCTCTATTATAGGTTTTGGTTTGTGCGAGAGAGTGAACTGGGGTTTCTGCAGTCAAGGATATATATTAAAGAAAACAATTAAATATATTTGCTGCCCTTTTGATAACAACTTCTGTTGGTTTAGAACAAGAATCGCTTTGATCCCAACAACATTTTAGAGTATAACTTCTCATAGAAGACCTTATTTGTATTCCTCCCAGGAGCAAAAATAGGAAATACGCCATGCTTTGTATTATACAGATTTTTCCTACCCTGACTGAAAGCACTGTATTATTCATGCACAGGCTCTCCATCCAAAGCGGTGCCAAAACCGTTTGTCTTTGTGTGTGGGAAGGCAGAAGAGTTGTCCCTGCGATAAAACCAAATTTGTAATCACGGTTGTGGGCAGCGGCGTGGTAGTGACTCCTCATTTAACAGCTCTCAAGTTGTGGTTCCCAAAAAAGTGCTTTTTCTACAGCATTTTGTATTGGAAAGCCATGCTAATGAAGGTAGAAATTCACCAAATGTTTCATTTCTTACTTTTTGCGAGTGATTGATGCAGTTGCCAGTGGGATTTGATAATCTAAGTCAACAGGAGTGGTTTGGTTGGAGAGGAAGAAGCATATCTATGAGATGTCTTCTGCTCCACAGGAACAGATGAGGATATCTGAGAGTTTGTAGGTGGGCAGAGTCGAGTGAGGTGTTTCATGTTTGCTGTAGAAGTCAATAACATGTTCTACTTGAAAGAAGGATCGTACTTTACCGGAAAAAAAAAAAAAGATCTAGCCTGGCTATGAGCTTGTCCACCCAGTTCAACCTTGTTTTTGGACTTTGGATGAGTCTCTCAGCTGTCCTCCTTCCCCAAAGCTTTGTAGCCTCTTGTGACTACCTAAGAAACGCCCAGTCAGGGAAGCTTGTTAAGGGCTTTCCTGAAGTTGAGAAAGGATTTAACACATTTCCGATAGCCAGAATGGATCGAAGTTAACCCCACCTTACGGAAAGGAAGCCCAGCTGAATTACCACTTGCCGTAGTCCACTGGAGTTGGAGCTGTTCCTGGGTCTCAGTCCTCAGACACAGCCAACAGATGAGGATTCCTCCCAAACCATAGTATGCGGGATACAGCCTCAGGCAGCATATTTTTTATTGTCAAGCAGAACAAAATCCTCGAAGAGATTTTTTTAATGAAGGCTATTTTTATTTTTGGCCTTTAGTGAATTCAGTTGAGCAATTTGAAACCATTTCAGGGTTGATCTTTTTTTTTTTTTCCCCCTCAAGTGACAGTGAAGTCCCACAAATCTAGGAGACGCTGGCAATAAAACTGCTTAGATATAGTATATAAAATGCCACTGATGGGGTTATTTTGCTGCAGCTCGTTGCAGCTATTATGCTCAGCAGCATGATTCCTCATTGTAAGTTCATAAAAGAGCTAATGACAGGAAGTGGAGATTTGCAAAGTTGAATGAAAGTGGAATGCAAATTCATAACAAAAAGAGCAACTAACGATGGGAAGGGCGTACTGAGGACTGTGGTAAATGTGCCATCACTTAGAGTCTTTCAGTGAAATGCACTTGGTTTCAGCCAGGAGCTATTGTAATTTGATGTGGGAGCTGTGTCCTGATTTTCTCCATCCCGATGGTACAGAAAAAGTCGTACCTGAGTCTCCTCCTTTACCTGCAAAAGCACTGAGAATATTTGCCATGCAAATGCTTCGAGGACATAACCGAACGTGCTCTTCGTGGAGACAAGTATTGGGAAAGCTAAATCTGAATGCAAAAGATGGAGCGTGACAGTGGAGTGAGCGGTTACATGCCTGGAAAGAACTTTTTTCGGCTTTTTGGGGGTAAACATGTTTGTCTTGGTCATCATTTTTCACCAAGTGCTATCTCTGTGCAAGTAAAATAATGCACAGGCTGATACTCACAATCATTTGTTTGTCACTTTGTCATGATAAACCATCAGGTTTCACAGGAGATTTCTTTTGATAGATGTGTCAAAAAAAAAAAAAAAAAGTGAATCGGGGTTTGTAAGAGCTGATTTACGAGGAAAGATTAAAAGTACTGCATGGGCGTTATTTATGCGTATCCCAGGTAGGCACAGAAAACACCTGCATTTCTCAGGAAGGTGTAAATGCCAGGTGGGGGGAAGAGGTGTGGGAGTTGATGGGGATGAAGTTTGTAACTATGAGGACTGAGGTGAAATTCAGAGATTGTGAATGCAGGGAGAAGGACAGAAGAATACCTCCCTGAGATAGAGGTGCCATTCACTTTAACGAGACTTCAAAAACTCCACCAGACCATTGAGACCCTGTGCTGGAACAGTTCTGCTTTGGCTGGTTTGACCTTCTCCATGGTGTAACTGATGTCCCCCCCGTGCTGTCCTGTGCTGTATTTCTGAGGGTGGCTTTGGTTTGCGTTTCAGGGCGGCTTTCGGCAAAGAGTCAGAAGTTCTCATTGGCAACCTGGGAGATAAACTCATCCCTCAACAGGAGATCCTGCGGGACGTCAGCGACCTGAAGGCCTTGGCCAACATGCACGAAAGCCTGGAGTGGTTAGCAGGTCGCACCAAGGTGGCCTTCTCCAGCCTCTCAGCCACCCAGAGTAAGTAGCTCCCATAGGAGAACCTTTGACTTAGAAATGGAAGCCAGCATAAAGATGTGATTTTAGCAGGAGTGGGCATCTTCTGTTCTTGATTTCAAAGTGGGGTTACGTTAGAGGGAAGAAGAAAGTAAAGCAGCTTCATCTCTTTCTTCCTCGTGAATGCGGTGGTGTAACATCGGCTCAGACTGTGGTGGGCACCACGTGAGGGTGCCAGGAGCATCACTACTAGCATAAGCCCCGAAGGGTCTTTCAACACTTGAGCTTTTCAGCTGTCCCTCCTAATGACATTGCACAGAAGCAGGTATCGGTGCTGAGACGGGTTTCATTTTCTTTAAAGTATCGCTAGATCGCTACATATTTAAATATATATGTGTATTATAAATTCAGTAGAGAAATTGAACAGCATTTAATGAGGAGTGCCCTAACGTGCATGTCACTGGGGCACTGATGCTCAGCCTGCAGAGGCAAGAAGCAACCCCTGGTGAACCGAGGTGCCAGGAGGGCAGACAGAGGAGCCTGGAGACACCACTTCTGCTCCTGGCTGCCAAGGATCACCCGCGCTACCTTTGTGAGATTGTTTCACTTCTCTGTGCTTCAGCTTTCACTCTTTTCCCCAGGGAATAGTGATTTTTTTTTTTTCTGTCTGGAAAGTGCTAGAGACATGATCAGTGTTGCTTCTCTTCTTATCGCTGTCATTGGCGTTGTCTGCATGGGGTCACGTTCAGGGGAGGGTTGCGGCTGTGCCCCAGAAGTAGAGCTGGGCATAAACAGACCTCAGCTCTGCTGCTTTCCACCGATGCCTTTCCCCTCTTATTGACTCGCAAGGAGTCACCTATAGCTCAGCTGACATGGGGTTAAGCTTTTGCTAGGACCAGGGGGTTAAGTCTCACCTGCCTACTGAGACATCCCCAAGAGCTGTCCTGTGTACCAGGCTGATCTTCGGGAGGTGTCAGAGCACTTCATATTGCCCTAGAGCCCTGTAATAAAATATTGCGTGTTTTACAATTATTGAACATCCACATTTGTCTAGGGGTTATGTTAAATGCAGCTGCCTCGGGTGTGGACGGAGGCATCTACACTGTGCTGTAGATGGGCACCAGAGGTGAAGAAAAGCGCTGCATAAAAAAAATCCACGCAGCTTGGTAGGATCTCAGGACATGTGGGGACGTAGTGAGGATCCACGGCATTTCGGCAGTTTGTGATGCAAATAGGGAGCAGAGTCCTGGGGGAAGGTACCCACAGAGGAGCAGGACTGCGGGCAGCCAGATCTTCTGAGCTCTCGTGGGAATTTGGCATTGAAAAATCACTTCAGCCTTATTTTCTGGAAAGTGATGGGGGAAATTTGCTGGTGCTGAATAAAGTCATAGTGTTATATCTCCATTAAAATAATTGTCCCTCAGGAGCAGAGCATCTCTGATTGACTGAGAGTCCTTCCTACGGCTCATAACTCTGCTCTAGAGCAGGGCTTGTAAACTCTTTACTCCAGCTGTCCGTGGTCAGTTTGTTGGGATCCATAACGATAATTAAGATTATACAATCAGCTAACAATTAAAGACCAAAAATATTACAGGTAGATTTAATATTCCTGTAACCCATACTTAATATTCCTGTAACCCGTACTTTGAGTTCTGGATACCTGAGTGACAAGAAGAATTTCTGTGCTCTCAGAGGGTGTACTTTAGAAGATTATATTTTAAAAAAAAAAAAAAAAAAAGAAAACCAAAAGAAAACAAAACCCAATGGAAAATGCTGTGAAAGTTCAGTCACCAAGTATTTATTCACAGAACTTTAGTTACTGGGAGAGTTCTTGGGGCTGAGGAGTTGTGCTCTGATAGTCAAAGTTGTTAAAAATAAAAACATCATTTATAATTTCAGTTCTAGTTGAAACTCGGATTTTTTAATAAATCAATATTTTCCGAACATTAAAGGGCATGAGCGTGACTTTCAGGCTTCTGAGAGGACGTTACATGCAACAGTGAATAAACATAAAAGTACGAAGTGTAATATTTCACTTGGCAGCGTCCTCCTGACAATAAAAATTCATCTTCCTTTGTAATAACTTTATACCAATGCACTAAAATGTCTGTACACAAATGCCAGGAGTATCTGAAACAAGAGAAAGAACGAGCAGTGTTAGAAAATGATAGAGGCTGTTGACCGCGTGGTTATAAATGAAACCTGGTGGAGTATATCTCATAAATGGAACATCAATAGAGCTGACTGCAATCTATACGGGAGAAGTAAAAAGTGATGCCGTGGGGCAGAGTTGGTGGTATAAGTCAGATGTATTTACAAATCCAGCAAGCTACGGTGATATACAAGGGAGTGCAGTTCTTTTGGGGAAGAATACAAAGAATAAACAACAGAGGAAAAATGAGATGAGATGTCTCTTTCCATCCCACCTGGGCAGGAGGAGAAGAGCAATGCAAATGTGCTCGAACTGAGCTGGGAGGAGGAAAAATTAAAACTACCTATTCTTTCAAAGATTCATACAATGTTAATGCCATAACGCTCAACTGTCATATGAGTTATTCTGTTCTTTCCTGTCATGGTTTGATCATCTGAATTTCTGAGCATCTCATTGCTGGAAGCCACAGCATGTTAATGAGCATCAGGGGGAAGGAGGAAGGGAAATGACTGACCGAAAGTAAAACTAAATAAAGGGGGGTTCTGCCACGCCCTGAAGCTCACCAAATTCAGATTCAGATCGCCGTAAGTGCAGCCAGCTTTGTCATTTCAGCATCGGTAACTTTGGCTTTAAGACATGCCCACATGAGACCCAAGCATTCCGGTTCAATTCAACCGGAATCCGTGGTTTGTCGTACACAAGTCAGTGGGCCATTAGTCACCCAGCCCACTTTTTGGGTAGCTGCCTTTGGGCAGGTGGCAGTTGTTATATTCCTTTGAGCAATCTGTCTTCTGCTTTATTTTTCTCCTTGGACTAGATGCTACATTGAAGTGTCTATGCTTGAACGAAGAGTGGTAATCTCATTAACTGGTAGCAGTGATGGGCTTTTATCTTCCGTGCTTACCACATGTTGGGCCAATTCATGATGAGAACACACGTCCAGGTCTTTGATCATTTCTCTTTTCTGTCCCAGCACCTTGAGATTAAATCTTGGTCCCACTCAGGGCATCATCAAAGTGCTTAGTAACCGACTGGGAGCAGAATTTTTGGTGCGCTGCCAGAAATGCCATAATCTCCAACAAGTCCATGACATGGTGGTGGTGGCCCTGTATTCCTTACCTGTAGAAAGGCGGTAGCTTTTCCAGCAAAGCATCCTTGGCTGCAGATGGACAATTTATAGGCATAGCTCCAAGTATTCAGAAACCACAAGGTGGAGCTGGGCAGGTATAGACATGTTTTGGGAAATCCTAAAAAGGGGGCTTCCTGTTGGTGGCTTTTTGGTTAGGCTGTCAAAAGGCCCCTTCCTAGAGATAAAAATTCAATAACCTTTTGCTGTGGATGTGCCACAATTATCACTCATTTGAAAACAGTCCTGCTAATAGAGTGTTTTATCATGCTGGACAGTCTCTGCATTCTTCATTATTTAGTGTTTGCTAAGCTGATGGCTCTTCCATAGCTCTTCCCTTATCTGCACTTCTTCAGAATTGGATTTTATATTTTCCGAACCAGTCAGATATGACAAAGTCATTTTCTTTTGCTCTTGTCTTGTGAGCGAATACAAACTTCTTTTTAACAATAACCATTTAAGGATTAAAGTTGCTGGAAGAAGATGAATTAACTGAGGAAGTCCAGTAAATTTTAAATAGGTTTTATATGAAAATGGAAGTAGGGTTTCTTCTCCTCTTCCTCTCCTACTTCTGTGCCTTGTCATGTGCAGATACAACATATACTCATCCTTTTCCCCTTCTGGAGCTTCAGCCTTCTGAAGCCCTCTGAATATTGTACAAAGAAGGACTTATCATGCACCATGAAGGAGCTGGGACAATCTTTACGTTTTTAAGATGGTTGCATGCTGTGTGTAGGTAGGAAGATGAAAGATTAGCCATTTGCTTACTGACTTGCAGCTACCCTTTTAAATTCAGCCAGCTGTTGGCATCCCGTGACTTCAGATCGTTGTAGTCAGCAGTTAACGACTGACTGGATTAAATGTTGAGTTTGAAATTACTTTCTTATGGAGCTCACATAAAACAGGATTGTCTTTCGCTTCTAGATGGCTTATTGGAAGTAAAGTTTTTGCATGGATACCGTGTGTCCACGTGTGCTTATAGATCAAGAGATACTCTTGCATTCACCCAAAGGTTGCTCAGTGTATCACGTTCACTTTCTGTGTGTGCTTTCAATTTCTTGTCCTTAATGAGGAATAATACCATTTTAGTACCTTAACAGTTTTATCTAGAAAAACAGGACTCAGGCAGTAGTCTCAAGAAAGACACCTCTTCTCCTGTCATTAGCTTCTCCATAACAAGAAAATCTATTTAGAAATGGATCCTGAGGCTCAACATTTAGTCAAAGTAGGGAGGTGCATCAAGGAGCCCCCTGAGAGGAAGTGTTGGGTCAGGAGGGTATTGAAATCAAGGCAGAAATGGGAAAAAACTCCTGGGTGTTTTTATTGTGGGCTGTTTGTTGGCTCTTTGTAGAGCCCCAGGTCCTGGATTCATGCAGTCGGGTGAGCATCTTGCTGTATCTGAAAACCACACACATACATGCACACTTACCCTTTTTCTTGGAGAAAAGCTTCACAAGCGTGAAGGACTCAAAAGATACTGTTTTTTAAAACCAGACGTAAACCAATGATTTCTTTGACAGTTGTGAAAGCTCCTGACTCTCAGTACCAGCTCCTCCCTGTCCCTTAGTGTCCCTTGGAAATTGGCACTGGAGCACGGTTTCCTTAAAAAGCAGAGATTCAAAGTCTTCAACACAAACCCGGCTTCAAATAGACGTCAGGCTGACCCTGTGACTGCAGTGGCAGAAACTAGAAGGTGAACTCGCAATAATTGAGGAAAAATATGAGTACACATTTGGAATTAACCTCTGCAACTCAACCCTGCCTACCTGTGGGGAAAGGACTTTGGTTTTGGAGGAGATGCATGGGAGACCTTCTCCGAGGGCTCACTCCGTTGCTGGGACTGCCATGCCCTTGAGGACATCCTAGCCGTGCTGCTATCAGCAAAGCTGTACCCGCAGCAAAACAAAGAGGATGAAGCCGTTTCTCCGCTCCCTGCTTGTCACTCCACAGACATGAATTGCAATTGCTCACTGACAGAGCTGGGTCTCCGCTCCAGCAATTTGCATTAGACACGGAGCTAATTACTGTGTTTGGTTAAGCCAGCTGCATGCAGGTTTAATGAGAAATGTAGAAACACCACGCTCCCTTTCCAAAGGGAGGGATTTGCACAGATCATTGGGAGAACGTGGTTTTCCTGGTCTCCCTCCCCATTTCACCTGAGCCATATTCGGGAGCGGTGGAGAGACCCAGCTTCAGGCAGGATGCTGCCTGCCCCCTCCAACCGTGGCCTCCCTGCTCCCCCCTCTGCCATCCATCCCACCCTGACAGCCCTAAGCAGGGTGTTTAACTGCTGTCAATACATCAAAGTGACGCAGATGCCAATATGCAGATTGGGAGATAAATCCTTCTTGTTCTTCTCAAGGAAGTCCTTTCCTATTGGATTCTTGTCTGGTTTGTTTTTTTTTTTGCACCAGTCCAAGCAAATTGAAATCGTACTTTGCACCATACAACAAGCCAGCGTGGAGTTTGTTACTGTCAGAGGCTTTATCCAGGAATGCAACAATTTTCCCGTAGCAGTCTTCATTCCCACTGCCGCATTGCACTGTAATCCTGTGGTTTCCAAATTAGAGGCCTCAGTCTCGCGTGGAGTTGTGAACCAGCCAGATTTAATTGCAGAAATGCTGAGAAGTAAAAATCACGAGGACACCAACAGTAAAGCTAAGAGTTATTGGCTTCACCTATTTATGTTGCAAAAAGCTCATGGCTCTTCCCTTGCTGGTTACGAACACCATCAAGATGCAGTTTTGGTCTGTTCCTGTGTTTTTAAGGTGTTATAAAATGAGGAGATTTATTTAGGGACATTGCAGGGTGTGCAAGGACAGAGTTTGACCCTTCTGAAGTATCTAAAAGGGCATTCAGCCTCTTAACTTCTTCATCCAGGATGCTTCCAAAGCAGGTTATTTTCTCCTGTTCAGAGGTTCTTTCCCCCCAAAATCAAAGGGCAAAAAGGAAGATACCTTCACCACTTCTGCAGATGGGCAGCACTTCACCTCCAGATTTGCAGCAGTTCGGGTGAGCTATGACTTCATTCAGAAGCAGGAGGGGAGAAAAAAAGGTTTGTGCTATGGCTTTTTACCAAATACTGCAGCTATCTGTCACGGGCTGGCTCTTATTAACGATAATACTGAGCATTTGCATCGCATTTTCCAGCCATAGATCTCTGAATACTTTGAAAAGGTTAGTGAAGGCCATTACAGGATGAAGACTATCCTGGACCACTTTGCAGGGGAGGTCAGCCTCCCCTTTTGCCTGGCTCTGTGAGCCTCCTCGTACTGAAATAGGCTTTGATGGTTAATAGAAAGCATCCTGCAACACTCGAGAAAGTGATACCTTTTAAAATGGATGGCGGAGCCCCTTTATACCACTCGGCCAGAGTAAAGAAGCTATAATTTACAGTCACTTTAAGGCCCCTTTCTGCTGACAGAGTGGTGTAAAGGGGTCTCAGTACAAATGAAAATCAGGGCCGATGCGGTGGTGAAAATTGATGCCTTTCATTTCGTAGTCAGGCCACACAGCGGTGGTGAACTCAGACGAGTCTTTGTGTTTAACCCCGGTGTTTCTAATGAACTGAATTCAGCTCTTAAATGGGGCTATATTTCTCTCAAGTTGGAGCTTATTTTTTTTTTTCTGTCACTGAACTTGTAACACATCTTGCTGTATTGATTGCTCATGGGGAACTTTTTTGTAGAGATCTATTAATAGGGAACCTTATTTAAAAGCCAGATTAAAGATGATCAACACGTGCCTGACCTCAGGCAGGAGAAGGACTTAGTGAATGCTCTTGCTTTATTATTGAAACAAAAGTAAATCTCTTTCTAAAATGGAAAAAGCTGCAAATTTTCTAACAAATGCAAAACATCTGCCATTAACTTCAGAAGATAAATCTTGAGTGCTTGTATTATTTGATGAATATCTGTTGCTTCAGTATAACTTAATCTAAATGACAGCTTTCCATTTCAGCTTCTTAAGCAGTCTCATTTTCCAATGCTGGGTTTTTTTCTGTTCCACTGACTGAACAGTTGCTGCTCTTCCACAAATGCTCAAAACGTGGTTGGACTCCCTTCTCAGGTGATCTGAACCTTCATAATCTGATCGTCCAGAATGTCTTTTTCCATCTTATAGCTGTGGACACCTTGTCTGAATGGAGATCTGGTGTCTTGGGGTGATCCCTTTCCACCTCTGCCTTGCAGACTGTTTGATCAGGATCATGTTGACTCAGTTTGTGTCTACGGCGTGTTTTACAGATGAATGCAACTTTTCCCTGTCCGTGTGGAGTAAGAGCAACGAAGGTGGGGAAGGGTCTGGAGCACAAGTCTGATGGGGAGCGGCTGAGGGAGCTGGGGGTGTTCAGCCTGGAGAAGAGGGGGCTGAGGGGAGACCTGATCGCTCTCTACAACCACGTGAAAGGAGGGGGTAGCCAGGTGGGGGTCGGTCTCTTCTCCCAAGTAACCAGCGATAGGACAAGAGGAAACGGTCTCAAGTTGCGCCAGGGGAGGTTCAGGTTGGATATTAGGCAGAACTTCCTCACCGTTAGAGTTGTTAGGCATTGGAACGGGCTCCCCAGGGAGGTGGTGGAGTCACCATCCCTGGAGGTGTTCAAAAAACGTTTCGATGTGGCACTTCAAGACATGGTTTAGTGGGTTTAGCGGGCATGGTGGCATTGGGTGTACGGTTGGACTTGATGATCTTTGAGGTCTCTTCCAACCATAACGGTTCTATGATTCTATGCCCTGAGCTGACCATGGGTTACATAAATGTGGGTAGTCCTGCAATAAGCTCAAGATGTCAAGCCCTGCACTTGGGTAGAATGTATTAATGTAGCCTGGGAACAGCTGGTTCAAAATGGTGTTGGACTTCTTCATTCAGATGTAGTTGGTTCAGAGGAGAACCTAAGGAAGCCAAAAGGAAAAGGTCTTCTTGGGCCTCTTATCTGGCTCACTGTGGCTCATATCCACACAGCTCCCTCTTGTTAATCCCACAGCTTAATCTGTTCTTGTGCTGACATCTCAGGGATGGTGCAGAGATGATCAATGTCATCTCCTTGCTGCTACAAACCCCACCGTTGTCCACAGCACGCTTGGGGCTGGTATTTAATCAAGAAACAAGATTCCTGCCTCGAGTCATGGGTTTTCCCAGGTGGGACTCCCCTTGAGCAAGGACAAAGGAGCTTTGCCATCCTCAGGCACAGCAAAATGTGGATCTATCAAGTCCAAACCAAACCATCTGTGATCACCTGCTAACTAATCGCCATTTGTAGTTTTAATAGAAGCTACAGATATACTTACAGTTACGTAAAGCTGCTACAAACAGGTTGGAGACTCCTAGCTAATACTTAGACCTTGGGTTCAGTGGATACATCATGTCACCTGGAGTTACTCCTTACTGAGCGGTAAAAGCCTAAGGGGGGAACCAGTGTCAGAGTGTAATACCAAGTATCCGTCAGTATCCTGACTTAGAGCATTTATGAGCCTTTTATCAATGACTCCAAGAGCCGTCAGCAACGCTATGGATGTGTTTTCTCCCGAAGAGCCTCCAGATTAAATGGATTGACTTAACATATCAAAATGGAACTATTTTTTTCCCCTCTAAGTGCCAATTCAGCAAAATTGTCTTGGATCCAAAAGCAAAACCGTGTCTGTTGGTCTCTTAACACCACCTGAAGGTGACCAAGAGCTGAGCAGAGCAATTCAGGCAGCGGACAAGAGTCCAGCTGGTATGGTCTTAGCTGAGTTGGCTTTTAGAGGACTAAAGCCATGGAAAGTTGGTGTGGGACAGCAAAGTGTTAAGACTAACCTTCAAGACCAGCAGAGAACTGCTGACCTTGTGAAGACAAAATGGCTGTTTTGGTAAACCTGAGCATTAAGGGATTCTTTTGGTTTGTTTTATAACTGTGGCGATAAAATTTCATAGCTTGAATATGGATCTGCTTTGCTGGATCTCAGGGAATGAAACCACACAGTCATCAGCCAACTAAAAGCTCTTGTTTTCTTGTCAAAGTGATCTCCTAGTGCCTTTCAGTGCTTATTTTTCCTTTGAATGTCTGCAGTGAAGCTGTTCGTACGGATTAGTGGTTGCAGCTTTCCCCAGCCTCAATGCTTTACATCAAATATTTAATGGTTATAAAATGAGACGTTGTTTTTCTGACCTGAATGCTCAGCACTTATGGTTCTTTATCTTACACAATAGGCACACCACCATGATGGAGTCCCAGTATTGATCTGGTGCCGTGGGGTCAGCACTGAGCTTAGTGTCGTGATTACACTAATTACTCTTGTTCCATCTTTCTTTCCTCCCACCCACCAGCCTTAAACGCAGGGGATTGTCATGTAAATAAGTGACCTAATTAGCAGTGCTTTCAAACCATTTTACAATGAGGATCCCTCATGAGTAATACCAGCAAATCAAGCTTTTTGTGGAAATAACTCCAAAGAGCTTGCTGTCCACTCCAGTTGCTTCAGTGCATTAGGATCTGTTTATCTCTTGTGAAGAAAATGACTCATTGGTGTCAAAGATTAATAGCAGTAAGTCCACCTGCTTCTCCTTGGTTTGTTAGCGGTGGCAGCTTACTGTACTGTGGAAGCGGCAAAATCATTTTCAAAACTAGGTGACTGGACTCAAAAGTATGGTCAATCGTTGACATCACCAGTTGAGTCACTTGCCATGGTGCGTGGGCTATAGGATCATTCTGATCTAACCAGCATTTATATTCGTATGGGACTTGGGGGAAATGACTCTTAAACAAGCAAGAATTGTGGAGAAGTCAGACTATGAGTCTGATGCAGCTGATGCAAGCCATAACTAATGTTCCTAGCCATAACTAATGCTCCTGCTGACATTAAGGTCATCTTAGTGCTTGTCTCTTTTTCCTGTGAGTGGATTCTATGTGTTTCCCATTCTTCAGCTTACGTTTGAAACCCTTTGTAGTTCCCATGGACATTCATATTCACACCTTCCTCTATATCCTCCTGGACAAGACTCATTCATCCTTGCTCCAGCGCAGACCTCCCTGCTGCTCCTCCTCTTGCTTTGCAAACCAATCTATTCAAAACAAACAGCCCCCAAAACACTTCTATCTATAATTGTCGGCGGCCAAAAAAAGATCCTTAAGGTATCTACCTAACTATTTATTTTCATTACACTTTCTTCAGCTTGTCCCTGCTTCTTGCAAAGAACAGTTTTGCTCTTGGGCATCAGGACACCAATTGACTTGAGGACTTCTGTTCCTTGCTCTTCCAGTGAGTCCAATAGACTGGGAGGTTTAAGGTCCTTTTAGAAATACATCCCTCTCAGGACATCTTCTACCCAGAGAAATTTTGCAGTGATGTTTTGAAGGCATTTATTGGCAAACTGCAGCTCAGTATGATGGAGGACTCCGAGGAAAGAAAGGAAGAAGTTATATTTACACTTGTGTTTGCAAGGGAAGTTACGTGGAATCTCAGATGGTTTGGAGCATCACCCTCTTTCCTGGCCCAGTTGACCAGTCCCTTAACAAAACATCTTGATCCCTCAGTTTTTAGGGTTTTTTTATATTTTTTTTATATTTATATGGAGGTGGGTTTTTTTAGTTTTTTGGGTTTTTTTTTCATATTAACCCAAGTGCATGGCCAAAGCTCATCTTCCTTATTCTTTGAAGTCCCAAAAACTTAATCATTTCAGTTCATGTAAGACATCCTAAGAGCAGTGTAGAGAATCTTCCATGAAACCAGTGCATAAATGTCTGTTGTTCCCCTCTGTTCAATTCACACGATGTGAATTTTTCTATGATTTTCACAAATGCCCAGCGTTCCTGCCTGATGCTCACCAGTGAGTTAATGGCGGAGCTGGCATGCTCGGAGTCAGATACCATTGAAATATCATTAATTTGATGATACGTACATTATGTTTATTCTGAATGCTGTGAAGCATTCTTTATTAACAGTTGAGCTAAAATCATCTCCGTCGGCTCTGACAACACAGTGCCTTGTGCAAAGCAGCTGGCCTTGAGGTTTTCTGTTTTCCTTCCACTCGTTTTTGCTCGTTCATTCACAAATGTTGACAATTTTTAACAGGTCTTCTCCACCAACAACACAGTGCCTTGTACAAAGCAGCTGGCCTTGACGTTTTCTGTTTTCCTTCCACTCATTTTTGCTCGTTCATTCACAAACGTTGACAATTTTTAACAGGTCTTCTCCACCTACTGGAAGCAGTGACAAATGGGTTTGGGGGTGAATTTTTGGCTCTCTGTAGATTGATGGAAGTGTCTCCATTGACTTCACTGGAGCTGTGATTTTTGCCTGTCTTTAATGAAAATTAAGTGAAGCACGTGGCTGGTTTTGGCTAAGCAAGCACAGAGAAGGGTGAGAAATAGCAAACAGGCAAAAAATACTTTCCATAACTCAAAAGCAGATGAATGGGTTTTTACTAAGCTTTCTAAATCAAGTCACTTCTGAACTAACAGAATTCAGCCTAAGAAATAATATTTCTGAGAGGGGTAGGGAAGGGGAAAGTTACATTATAAATTACTGAGAACAGAAAAATTTAACACAGAGTTTTTGTAGTTGAGGAGCCCTGGAACAGCAAACCCTGGACTTTTCAAACAGATCCTTCCATACTGAAAGTCTTCAACTGTGATAGCTCTTCAGCTCTGAGCTGCACCTGCACAATTTCGCTTCCTTCAGTGAAAAAAACCTGCTCTTCAGAGTTTTGTAAATGAACCAAGAGGTTTGGGGTTTTTTCTCAAGCCTTTTCCAGACTTGAATGCTAAGTGCTTAAAGAAAAGTGTTGAGCAACCAAACCTTTCAGTGGGTTATTGTATGATGGAGCTAGAACCTCCCGCCACACTTTTTGCCCTGCCCCTCTAGCTCAGGGACACCTTTTTGCCCCCCCTGATAATTCCTTTCCTGAGGCTTCATATTTGCAGAAAGTAATGGAAAACAAACCACTTTTAGAGGAGTTACTGCATTTTTAAAAGTACTAATTTCTGTGTGAAATTTATGCCTGCCAGCAGAGGCAGACGAGGAGCTCCGCAGGCAGCTCTAACGAGACAATTCATTAACTAGCGAGTGTACACACGCCATAAAAAACATTAATTCACAAAATGAAAAACTAATAGAGTGTTTAGCCTGTTCTTTATCACTGGTGACAGTCTGTGCTCTCCTTATCATTAGTGTTTACCGAACTGATGGGGACTGCAGCCCAGCCTGCTTATCACCACTCATCACAAATGAGGTCGCGATGCTTTTTTCCAGCACGGCTGCCTTGTCCTATCTCCCGCACTTGAATTTTAACATGGAGCGAAGGGCAGAGAGACATGGAAGGGAGCTCTCAATGCCAGCCTTCAGTTTTGTCTTGCTTTTCACAGGTTTTGGGCACAAGTTCTCCTTCCTTCTCCATCCTCATCACAACCTCAAGGAGATCTGCAAGGGAAAATCCCTTCTTTAAGTATCTTCCTACAGGGTCCTGCTTGCCTCTACTAGAAAACAGCGTTCATTAGTAGGAATTTGCTATGAGTAATATTAATGAGAAGCTCTCCCTGAGCTTGCTTTCTCTTTACTTCTGCTGGTCCTTTAAGTGTTGGCATAACTTCAGCATCACTGCGTGGTTTTGCCATTGATCCCAGTAAAAGGTGAGACGGACCAGTGCTGCGTATTGAGATAATTCCATCCTCCCATCTCTTGTTTGAAAGGTCCCAACCTCTTAAAGTATGTCCTTTCTTGGTATTTGTTTTGTTTTAACAAGAATCCCTCTTCTCTCCTGTGTTTCTCTATCAATCGATACGGTCAGCTGTGCGCTCAGCCCGCATGTGCATGGTAAATGTTCTTCATATCTCAGAGCTTTGCAGAGGTCAGGGTCAAGGAGGAGGGTTGTGGCCGCTGCGTGGGAGACTCGGTGCTTGGCTTAGGTAGGCGCTGACTGTCGTCACCTCTGCTCATCGGCTCCCACGCTTGTCTGTAGAGGCAAGTGTCTGTAGAGACAAGTTTCTCGTGGAATCAAGAGTTAATCTTACCCGTCGTTGTGGAAGTGAAGGTCAGAGCACTGATGTGCAGAGCCACCATCCTTGCCAGCTGCACGGGCTAGGGAGCTGCCTTTCAGTTTGGAGCCTATGTGAAGAAGACAGCTGACATCGAAAATCAAAGTGTTAGATGCCTGATACGTTGAAGGTTGGACTAGGTGACCTTTAAAGGTCCCTTCCAATGCAGACCATTCTATGATCTTGGAAGTCTTGGACAATGTCATTGCTCTTACTGATTTTTTCCCTCTTTATTTAAAATCTATAAAGAGACCAATTTAGGTAAAAAAGAGCAATGCAGCAATATCTGCATAAATATTTTAAGTAGTCAGCCATATCTAAGAGGCCCAAAGGTTCACACTTCTGAAAAGGAAAGGGGAGGATGTCAAACCCAAAATCTAGCTTTGGTTCCTGAATTCCTGTAGCTCTGAAATGAATCTCGTGAACTTTAGGAGAATCAAAATCCAGTTCCAGATTTTATGGCCCATTCCAGTCCTTTTATATAAAGCTGCAGCTCTGAGATCCCCAAACAGACCAATTTAGAGGTAGGCAGTAAGTGATCTGTGCCTTAGAGCTTCACATAATACTCCTGCAGCCAGAAACCGGTCCAAGTGGCCATATGGGTTGCATATACTTGTTGTTGTTCATTATTTCTCGAGCACCACAGGTGTGCAAAGCACTTAGCAAGAGAATAAAAAGAGAACGCCCCTGCTCCTCATAGAGCTTACGCTCTAAATTAGATCGAGACAGCATCTCGAGAGTGATAAGAGATCAAAGTGGAAGGAAAGATACGTAGCCACAGAAAGAAAAGCGGCTTCAGAGCAGGGTCCTGGTATTTATTCCCACAGAGAGCAAATCATTTGAGTTGGTTTGCTTTGTCTGATTCTCTTTGGTTATTTAGGCTTTTTAATCTCCAGCAAGCTCTGACATGTCTCCCAGCTCCTGCGGCCGAACACAGCCATCTCCGTACAGCTACGTGGAGGCGATGCCCCATGCCGCTTGTGTCACCTTTCAGTGGGGCTGTGGGCATCTCGGCGACGTTCCCGTCGCCTCACAAAGCCCCTGCTCACCAGCATCGCCACAGCGGCAGCTTTCCTTTACTTGGCTCTGGCCCAGACTGACAGATCATGGCTTAACGGAAAGAGAGGTGGTTTTTTAATGGTGACATGTTTAAAAAAAATTAGTTTCCTCCAGCTGTTTGGCTTTAGAAGGCAGAGGTCTTCTGGCATATGTCTTCCCTCAGAAATCTCACCGAAATAAGTCCTTGATGTTGTATCTAATATGCACACTGTACTTCCATACTCTTTCTCCTTTAAAAAAAACCACATAATCACGTATCTAATTCTTTCCAACTTCACCCAATGCTTTTTCCTTTAAATAACCAGATATTCTTCTTTCTTGTCGGTGTTAGAGTAGCAATTTTGTCTCCCAGTGACATCATCACCTCGTGATGCTGAAAGCAGTAGGAACATGGAGGACTCAAGAGTCAGCTTAAATGGCAGTGATGGATAAAAATACATTATCCAGGTGTTACACATGGGGAACTAAAGCACAGAAAGAGAAAGCGGTGCATGAGATCCCCAGAAAAGTCTCCAGCAGAGAGAAGACTTAACCCTGGGTCTCTAAAGGCATAGTCCAGCACGTAACCCATAACAAATTTCCTTCTCCGTGTGTGTATTTGCAATTATTTTGGAGTTTCCTCTTCTGGAGAGGAAAAGAGTAAGAAATTAAAATTTTAAAAGCTGTGAACTGGTCCCTAATGTTACCTGTGGGGCACAACAAGCATTTCATACTGCATCTCTTTTCCAAATAAGAGGCTTTTTTCCCCCCTGACAGAGCTGTAAAATTTCTCTGTGAGCCTTTCCCCTTTCCCTTGTAAAGCAAATGCACGTAGTGCTATGTAAAGCCTGAGCATGTTGGAGGTTTATTTCTCGGGTTCAGGTTGCACAGAACAGGCAGAGCCTGTAACCTTAGATTGATTTTTCTCCTTGCACTATTAAATCATTCAAATCTGTTAGCAGTCACTCTGCTCAAGCAGGGAGCGGGCAGGACGCGCTATTGTAGACCTTGATTGGTTACAGAGGTTTGTTTATGGGCAACGCGGCAGGTTTTGTTTAATATTCCAGAGGTCTGGTAATTTACATCCATCGATTTACAAGGCACAATCTGTCAAGAGGCACCAGCGTCGCACTGAATTGCAAAATGATTGAAATCATTGGTGACAACGAGTGTGTTAAGTTTATTTTTCTCAGGTTTCCTAGAATGAAACATTCCTACTCGTTGGAGTGAGATACCTTGACTGTGCTTACAGCAAGCTAGAAGAAATCCCAAACAAAACATAACTGTTATCCGGTGGCATGGGAAGCTCACTTAAGATAAATGAAATTCATCTGTTAAGGCTGCAAGATGATAAGGGCCAATGGAGCAAGGTGTTGGCCACTGCTTACCCAACTGTTGAGTATTTTGTTGGCCAGGAGGGCTCATGTTCAACTTGGTGTAAATGAGTTATGAAGGAAGAGAAGAGGAAGAAGTGGTGGATGGCTGCTGATCTGCTGCTTTGCTTTTCCAGCATTTCAGTTGGAGCTTTCTCCCTCTTTAAGCAGAGAGCTTGGAGTGGGCTCTGGTGGGTTGAATGTCCATGCAATGCAGGGTCACCCTTTGCCCAAAGAACTGGCCAACTCCAAAGCCAGCTCCAAATCACATTTTTTATTCAAGGCCCCTTAATAATTTAGGCTCTGGTTATTTTTTGCTGCTACAGCTCCTTCTGTGGGTTTGCATTGCCAAGCGTGATGGAGTAAAACTGTCTTGAGTGAGACTTAAAGAAATGGGATCTTCTCGCTGGCTGTGAAATGGTCCTTTCTGGATGTCTAAAGAAGGAGAAAGGAAAATTGACGGGCTCTGAAAGGCTTCCTTTGATCTCGAAAAGCAAAAGTACGCTTCAGTGTCCTCATCGTGCATAGGAGAAATTGGTATGCATCCCCCAAGGCAGCACCTGACCCTCCTCCCCGCCCTGGGGGCTCTGAACACTCAGAAGGACTTCAGTGCTCTGGCTTTAAATAAGGAGCAGATTGTCCCCGTCTCCCTCCTCCTCTTATCTCCACTGACAAATATAATTGCAGCTTCACTTAAATTGCTGTAAATGAATTCTGGAGAGTAGAAAAATTGTGCGTGTATCTCTCCACTGCAGAAATTAGCTGACTCTTGCATTTTGGATGATGGGTCCATCCATCTCCACCGCTTGCAGGGCAGCATTGCTGGAGGGAGCTGGCAAGATTAAACCGGAGGCTGCAGCCCCGGCGCTGCTAAAGAGAGGTGATTCTCGCAGTAAGTCCATCTCCAGGAGTGAGGCTGATAGAAACTTCTCAAAATGTAGGATTTGTGACTAAGAATAAATAGGGGTTTTCCCCCATAATAAAGGTGAGGTTTCCTGCTTTCTACTGTGACCAAATAAGCACCCCTAGACCTGATCCTGAGCCAAAAGTCCTGCCACCCTCCAGGGAAACAAATGTCACTTGGCAGTCTCATGGCTGAAAGGTGGGTGGCAGCTGGACAAACAGCTCTTCCAAAGCGCCTTCCCAGAGTCGTCTCTTAACGCCCTTATCTGGAAACTAGAGGCTGTGTAAATAAGCCCGTCGCCCCCTCACTGATTATTTCATTTTCTTTGTGGGAGAGACCTCACTGAGCAGAGAAAGGCTTGGAGAAGTGGGGGGATGCTAGGGAAGGGGCATCTTTGTTATTCCCATTCACCCCGAGCGGATTGTCACTCTCATTTCCCTCTTCATTTCTCTTTTGCACTCCAGGCCAGTGAATTATTTTCAACAGTATTTGCCAGGCTATGAATTTCTCTACCATGTTCCTTGGTTAAAAAAAAAAAACTTCATCAATATAGCTGTGATTGCAGGAGTTGCTGAAGGAGGCTATTTCCAGGAGCCGTGTTTTACATGGCTTCATCCGAGCACGCTTTTCTCCGTTGTAATTCATAGTACATTTAGATGCACAATTAGGCGCTTTGCTGGGTGCAATCTTTTCCTTTTGCTTTGTCGCGCTCCTTTAATTGTACAGTTCTGTCTTGTGTGTTTACGTCTCTTTCAATTTGTTTTGCACGAAATAGATTGGGGCTTTTTATCTCCTCAATTTGTTTGGTGGTTTTTTTTTTTTTGGTCTTTTCTGACTAGATGTGAAGGTGTATTTAATTTTAGGAGCAAATCCAAAGCTCAGCGTATGTTTCTCTTTCGAAGCAGGTCTTTGGCTGTACCAACAGGAGGAAGTGACATTTACTTAATCAGTCTCCATCAAAATGAAAGTTTATTGTCAACAGTTCCATGGTGATGTACAGATCCTTTCTGTGCAGAGTTGCGTTGGTGTCTGGCTAAGTGTTTATCATTCAATGAACGTAAGTGCAAGAAAAGAGAGAAGGAGGTGTTTCTTAAAGCCAGCAGATATCATACCTCCATTATTCAGGTTGATCACAGAACAACTGTGAAGCTGAAAATGCGAAGCAACCATGAAAAAAAGCAGATATAGCAGAGCAAAGGAGTATTCCCAGGGGAGATGGGAAAGCTCCAGTCCTGTTGTGGCACCAGTTACAGCTCAGGTACAGCAGGCGTACACCTCTGGTTACCTGCGTTCCAGACAAGTAGTTGAAACCAGAAGGGGTGCAGGGAGTTGCTTTTGTCAAGCCCTGGAACAGGCTACCCAGGGCACTGGTGGAGTCCCCATCCCTGGAGGGATTTACAAGACCTGTAGATGTGGTGCTTAGGGACAGGGTTTAGTGGTGGGCTTGGCAGTGGTGGGTTTACGGTTGGACGCGATGATCTTAAACGTCTTTTCCAACCTAAACAGTTCTATGATTCCATGAAGAGGGATACCAGGGATGGAGAACTCCACGAGGCAAAGAGTAATGTTGACATACAAAGAACCAAATAATAAGTGAATAAGTTTAGGCTGGAAATTAGATCCCAAACTTTAACTTCACCGTTAGAGAAGTGTTGTTTTGAAGGAGCCAGCAAGGGTGGAAATCTGAACAACTTTAATATGGCACACAAGTTCATACTCAAGGCCATGGGACATAGGGCTTGTGGGGACTGGGCATGGTGATCCAGGAGATCCCTTACAATCCCATTATTTAATCCAAGTTGAAGTTGTCTAAGCAGGGCTGCCTGATTTCAGAGATTTTTAATCACCCTATGCAGGAAGTAATTTCTAAAGTGCTGCTTGAACGAGGACTTGAACTTAGATATTTGGGTTACACTTCCTCTAATTAGGGTGGACTATATGGTAACAGCGTGTTACTCTTGTTAGTGAATCTACTTCTTTAGCTCGAGTGGCAGTGATTTGTGTTGCAGGGGAGAAGGTTCAGGGTTCAGGCACTGTGATAAAATATAAGGGATGAAGACAGCAGAATTATTATAGCTGCATTGACACCTCTCCAAGAGGGACGATGCTTTTGAGGTTGGGATAAACTCAAGGTGTTTTTTTAAAGTGGTCTCAGCGGGAGGAAAACAGTTGGTCCATGACCAGCTCATACCTGTTGCCTACTTTTAAATTGCTTTACTGCCTAAGAGCTGTGTTTTATTAAAGAGAAGGAAGAAAGCCTCCCAGATGCCTCTGAAGGCATGGGGACAGGCAAAGACTCACTTGAGATTACGTAGGGAAGTCTACGGTGACCAAAAAGGACCGTCTTTCCTGTCGATGCCAGGCTTTGGCTCCTGAGCAGCTCTTTTCTCACTCTGAGCAGAACAAGATAAATGTTCCAGGATTCTGCAGCAACAGAAATACTCATCACAGAGCAATATCTTCCCAAGCAAATGTATTCTGGTGGTTGATTAAACCCCTCAGATTCACTTTGGAGTTTAATCAATTGCAGAAGCAGTTTGTTGCTTCATACGCTCCCAAATTATAGACATTATTGCTCAGCCAAAGGTGGGAGAGAACACACATATTTAGGATGGAAGCAGACAAGATGCTTTGGTTGCTAAAGCTAAGTGGTATTGATGCAGTATGTCACAAATTTATGCTATCTTCTCTTGCTAGCTGCGTCTCCTGGCCAGGACAGCCATGCCAGTATGGAACACCTTCCTGCATCCGAACAGATCCTGCAAACGCTGAGTGAGCTGGCCAAGTCTTTTCAAGAGATGGCTGATCGCTGCCTGCTGGTTCTGCATTTGGAAGTCAGGTAAAAGCCCTGAATCCGGGTATTGCAGGTAAGCTCAGGAGGCTATAGGTTAAGATTGTGTCCAGAGTACATATTACGGCACCTGAGACAGATATACTTGCCTGCTATAGCATCAAAGGTCAGTCCAGAAATGCCAGATCCCATCACCACGGATGGCCAAATATGGGATGGAGGCAGGATACTGAAAGTGGCATTTCCTAGGAAGGTCTGTGTCTTCTGTGTCAGAGACTAGGAAAAATGTGGGGTTTGGGGGCTTTGTCCTTAGAAAATTGCACAATGATGTTTTAATAGTCTAACAGGTGTCTGCATATTTATTAGCCACTGCGCTTTGGATTGCAAATAGGAGCTTTTCGTACTACTTTTTCAAATGGTAACAGAAACTGGGAAACTAGCTGGATTTTTTTTTAAAGGCATGGGTAATTTTATGATGTCTCTGACTTCACATACAAAGATCAAAGGCAGCAAATCTCTTTCTTCAGGCTGCCAGCTGTCCACTGTGGGGCTGGGAAGACATTTTTCCCTTATGCATTGTATCAGCCAGGTGTATTTTCATTGCTTCCCTTTTCTCTGAGGCATCAAATAGAAGTGGATGTCAGAGACAGGCAATGAGACTTGATGGATCATCAGTTTGTTCTGCCATGACATATCCTGAGCCTTATTGTGGCCTTGTGTACCTAGGCAGAGCTCTGGTGAAGTCAGTATGTACCTTTAAAAAAAAATACGCATTAGTTATTGTCAGCAGTCCTTCAACCTGCTATCCATCATCTGCTGGCCACTTGATTGCAGGCATCACAGATGAGCTGGGGTTTGAAGGATTCGAGGAAAAGATTGTTAAAGTATGGAAATGGAGCAGCTTTCCAGCTGTGATATAATACCAGGTGATGCCTGAGTTAACCTGGACTTGTGGTGTGGGCACCAGCCTGAATGGGTTTCTGGCCTCAGTCTTCTGTGACTTTCCATCAGACTTGGGTTAAGCAAAAATAAGTGCAAATATAAATCAGGAAAAAATTTTGCTGTCATTTTAGAGCAGACCATTGCCCGCCTCCCTTAGCGCTTCCAATGGGAGCCCCAGTTTGATGCTGTGAATACACCAAAGCCTGTTACTCTGTGCAATGGGTTGAAAGGGTTGAGAAAGAGAGACGCTAAGAACCAGGAAAATCCCCAGCGGGGTGGGAGCTTCCCCATATTCATCACTCTGCTTTTGCAGCCACCTGCAGTAACAGAGAAAAATCCCAGCCCCTCTGACGGCTGTTACTAGCAGGTTTCTCTGCGACTCCTACGCCAGCTCCCCGGATCCCTGCCATTTCCAAGGTGCATAGTACAATGTGTATTCATTCACAGAAATCCTGTGCTTTAAGCAGGCACTCAGAGCACATTTGTAAAGAGCCTGGGAATTTATCCGGCCTCTTGCTGTTGCAGGTGCAGTCTAAGAAAACACCAGCAAACAGCAAAGCGGATTTGAGACGATGCAATTATCCCCTTGCCTTTCTCCTCCCTTAGGGCCCCTCGTCCGTTCACAGCTTTGCCAGATGCAGGTTGGCACCAGCCCAGCGTCGGCTTCTCCTCCTCCAGTACCATGTGGGCATGACCTGAGGACAGTGGTCACTGAAATCCTGCTCCTTGGATTTATATCTGCTTCCTTAAAGGAAATCTGTTGGCACATTCAGATCATTAACCATGTCTTTTGTTACAAATAACCGTGGAGTTTTAGATTACTTAATGTCTGTTACAGTATTTTCCTGTAAAAAAACCTATACGGACACTAAAGAGTATAAGCATGTATAGATAAACAAGAGTGTATATGTTTTCACTCTTGGAATTGCCCTAAATTGAACTTGTTTGTGATGGCCACCTCAAGGGTGTTTTCCAGGAGGACAGAGGACATGAAAGCCAGGACATATCCGTCACAGCTTCTCCCACCCCAACACAACTCAACCCAAATGTTTGGGCCAGTCTGGTGTGAACTTTCTGTCTCAGTGTGCTGGTGCTGAGTTATGCTTCGAATGCAAGGGATATTTCACCCAAGCTGTGATTTGGTCATGTTTCCCTGACAGATGAAATTCAGAAAAACCCAACCAACCTCCTGTCCCCATTGAGTGATGTGGGTGAAACCCAAGAATTACAAAAGTAGAAGGAGTGTTGCCATGACTTTGCTGGACATAGCACTTTCCTCTACAGGTTCAAGAGAAATTACTTAATTATAGGTTTTTGCAGAACACTAATAGGTAATTTGAGTGCACGGAATTTCTCCTTTGATAGAGTGATGATGGTTGGGCGCGTTGCCTACAGCCCTACCAGGCAGGTGAACAGAAAAGAAGAAAGTTGCAATAGCATTAAATGCTTGGGAATAGGCACAGCCTTGGCCTGCTAATTATCGTTTCATGTGCCCTGGCTCGCTCCTTCTGCCAGTTATAACTGTTATTAGGTCTTTATGGTATGTAGAAGGAGTTCTTCTTTGAGCATTGGTATCGAAGTGCTGCTAAAAAAATGGAGAACCTTGTGAAGAGACACTTGGCATTCTACTGGGATCATGTAGGTCAGATCTGTTAATGAAGGGTCCTTTGTATTAACCTCTCAAGACGGGACAATGACAAGAGCAGGATGCATTTAATGCAGACATAATCACCTATTTCTTAAAATTGTTGTTAATTTTTACTAGCTCGAACACTGGAAGGAAAATAAGAAGGCAACACTTTGCATACCAACTGATGTTTTCACATCGAAGTTGTTGCATTGTAATATCTCTCTCTTCTGTCTCACAGAGTTCATTGCTTCCACTACCTGATCCCGCTGGCTAAACAAGGGAACTACGCCATCGTGGCCAATGTGGAAAGTATGGACTACGACCCCCTCGTCGTCCGGCTCAATAAGGACATCAGTGCCATTGAGGAAGCCATGAGCGCCAGCCTCCAGCAGCACAAGTTCCAGTACATCTTCGAAGGTCAGGCATTTACCATAGGAGTTTGGTTCTTACAAAATGATTTTTCATTCTCATCCCAAAGCTCCACAGTATTCCTTTTGGGGGTAAGGCAGACTGTGGTACTGTTGCCACCTACAGCAGATTGATAAGTGAGACTCATGCAAACACAGGGCACTCAAAAACCCTGTTGCCCCTGTACCATTTCTGAGTGTATCTGGCTGAATAGGAGAAACGGGCCCATGCTGAGAAGGAAAGCAGTAAGTTGATGTATGTGCAGGATAGTTCTTCCTTGGGAAGCCGTAGGGCATGTGTATGTATTACAAGCACAGCTCTATTATGGCGCGGTTCCTATCCGAAGTGTAGCCATTCCATTTCTAAAATTAAATTTAGAGAACATTAGCTCTTCTGATGTCTCATCTGTCGTGATTACCTTGGAGAATATAAATCATGTCTTGGTTCATCTCCCCTGTATTTATTTGTGGTGCTGACGCACAGTTCTCTTGCCTGCGCGCCAGGATCCGTGTCCTTTTATGTGGTGGTTGTTCAAAGTCAGAGGAAGGTGGGGACTGGAGATGTACCCACTGCCCAATATCATATGTCAGCAGGGATGAAGGCTTTGCAAGCCTGGCTAGCTTTATTTTGGCCACTGCTTACTGGTCCTAGAGAAGGCTTTCAGTACCTGTGTACTTCCCCCCCCATACCCAAGTAGCTGCTGATGGAGCATTTTTTAATCTGATGTTTTCTGAGCTGTGTGAATCTGTGGCAAACTGAGCGATCACCAGCACGTTGTAGAGCTCCTCTTACAGCTCAGGGTTTGAGGAGGGTGAAATGACTCCACACAGAGCCGTGGGGACCACTCACATCTCGTTAAGCCGTGGGGTTGAAATTCATACACGTGGTCTTCACGAAATGGAGGCACCTCTTAAACCCAGTTGTGGGATTTACATATACCCCATGCTGGTTGCCTATACATGAACATACGTTCTTAATTCAGACTTTTAATTGACATCAGGTCTTGTACAGACCTGTGTACTGCGTGAATCAGATTGGGGTTTTTTGCTATTTGTAATGTGACATGAATGGATACATCATTTTGGGGGTGGCTGTGACTTTTAACAGCTGGCTATGTCCTTCAGCAGCAAAGGAAAGATGGAGACATCATTCAGACACTAGAAACTGTTCAAGACTGATCAGAGAGAGGTTGTACATCAAGTGCATTGAAATGCAGCTCATTTCTGCTCTTGCAGACTGTGAGTTTACCAGGGGAAAATGCCACCCTTGATAACAGATTAAAATACTGTTATTTTGTAGGAGCAGTAGTGGTCCTTTGCTCTGCCCAGAGGGAGAGAAAGGGGCTGAAAAGGACATTATGGAAAGCCTGATTATAAATCTGGAAGTGCCCTGGAAATATCAATGGCTATGATAATGCAACTTGGAGTCTTCATAGTGTTCTGGGGCAGTTTTGTATTTTTACTAAAGAAGAAAACCTTGAGAAATGTCCTCCTAAAATGCACAGGGAAGATATTGAGGGCTGTTTCTAGGTATAATCCAGTGTATCTCCTCTTCCAGGTCACATGTACCACTTAACAGTGCGCATTCATGGGTTTTAGGATGAATCATTTTGACTAAATGTCTTCCTGCTGTGATTTATTGTTTCTTTCCCCCCTCACCCTTGCAGGTTTGGGCCACCTTATTTCCTGCATTCTTATCAACGGCGCCCACTACTTCAAGCGCATCAGTGAATCTGGCATCAAGAAAATGTGTAGGAACATCTTCATTCTCCAGCAAAACCTGACGAACATCACCATGTCACGTGAGGCTGACCTGGACTTTGCAAGGTGAGCAGAGAGCCCCATGTTGTGTTTGTTACTATTTTGATGTCCACATGTACAGAGGTAGCTCCTTCCAAAAGTTTCACCACTCGTGCATGCAACTGGATGGATATCAAATTAAATGCACAGAAGTATTAATCGTAATATTTACTTTTCCCCTTGTTGAGCAACATTCAGAGCAACATGGATCACTTGAGCTCAGCGTGAGCGCAAAGTGGAGGTCCCACCAAAACGTCTGTGCTTGGGGCTTCCTCTTGGTGTGGTTCTCCTAAGACCAAAACCCAGGCAGGGAAAAGCTGCTGGGTATAGGTCTTGGGTGGAACTTAAACTGAATGAACCTGGGGCCTGGATTCATGCCCACATAAGTAATACTTTGGTTTGTTGAAGGCTTAAACTTCCAGCAGCTCACAGGAACAGTGTGTGTGAACCTCAGGGATGCCAAATGCTGTCTCCCTTCAAGTTCTGTTGCTCTTAAAATAGTAGTAATAGCAAAATAAAAACAAAACTAGATATGATAAATCCCCTGCAAGTTTCTCACCCATCTTGCTGCTTTATTCACAAAAGGGGGATTATTTGAGGAATAAGCAAACGGGTAAAAGGAAACAGTAAACAGTGCGTGTTGGACCTAGGGTGCTGACTGCAGGCAGTTGTGTTGGCTGATCCTCTGTGGCAGCAGCTGGTTCAGCCACGGGCAGCTGAGCCCAAAATATACCCAAAGGAAGGGTCTGGAACCTGGAAATTAAGGCATGCAGATGAAACGATAGAGTTTTGCGGGGCACTCGAATATGATTCACCCCAAACACTGGAAATAGTTGGTGTCATCATTTGGCCATTGCTCTTGGAGATTGAATGACGGGAGAAGCAAGACTCCCTCAGATGAGGGAGAGGAGGTATGACTGAGTACCTCATTTACTCGGGCTCTCATATGGGGAATGATCTCATTATTGAATTAGTTTCTTCGTAATAACATTGAGATGGGGAAGTTATGAATGCTGAGGCCTAGAGGAGAGGGAGGGAGAAAGATCCATTACTAACTCTCTGAGGAATAGAGTTCCCAAATTCAATCTTTCCTTTTTTAAATGATTTTTTTCCCTGATCTGTTGAAATGCTAAATAAATTAGCCCAGTTTTTTGGCAGGCAGAACAGAGCTTGAGCATGTGCTGACAGCAACTGGCACCCAAACAATGAAACGCTGACCAAGCACTGCTGGCGGCTGGCACAGCACGGCTGGCCGTTTTCTGGAGAGGTCTTTGCGGTAAGGGTTGAATAGCCGTGGAGCTCTGACTCGTAGTGCTGCACAATTTGACGTGGAGGTTGGAGGGAAGGGTGGGGAGGGAATGCATTCCCTACTCCTGATCTTACTGGATGGGTGATATGCCAGACCAGCAGTTTTCACAACATCAAGCACATACCAGCCTTCTTCATCGATGAGTTACGTGGCAAATAGATTTTCTGCTGCGCCATTGGAGCTGCTGGGTACCATCATCAAGAGCTGTGGAGCTCAGAAGAGACACCTGAGCTTTCCGCACAGCAGCATCAGATGCTTTGCGGTACCTGTGATGCAGATTTCTTCCCATAATATAAATTCAACAACATTTCTTTTTCGTTTTCATGACTGCAACGCTTCCCTCTTTCTTTTGGGGCAGATTTCTGTGATCTAGAGGGCATGTTTTATTCTTTTGTTCTTCAGATGACTCCTGAATGCTTATTATCCAGATTCTCCTTTTACATAAACAAGGCGTCTCGTGCATCCAAACCCTGCCCTGCTCACCTGAATTTACAATTACCCAAGCAAGCTCTCATGTTACCCCAGGGACTCCAGTTACTGAGGTCTATTCAAACTATGAAATAAACATAACAGTTCACCCCCAGAAAGCATAAAATAGCATCGATGTAGGATAAAAGTGATTTGTACTTCTGTGATATAGCTCATATAGGAATCTGTAAATGCTTTACGCAGTAGCTAACTATCAGTTTTGCCTTTTTAAAGATGAGAAACGGAGAACATGTGGTTATTTCATGTGCGGGAGCAGTGGCAGAGCTGATGGAGAAATACTCACTCACTTGCTCTTCCTTGCCCCCCTGCACCTCCTGGTAACTGAGGTGAATTCCCTCCCTGCTTCGCTTCACTTCCAGGGGACTGAGTAATCAGTACTAAGTGGGAGAGAAGATTTTTGAAGTGGGTCTAACCCAGCTTGGGACTCGGTACCCCATCTTCGGTCTCTGTATTTGCCCTGTGCAAAATAATTCAACATTTAATCATATTTCTTTAAGGAACTTGATTAGAAGTCATGGGCTCCTTTGATCAGGGAAAGACATAATAGGTTTTTGAATGTTTTTTTCACACACACACAGAAAAATAGATTTCCTCAGGTAGTTAGGGAGCTCATTGCCCTCCAGGCTGGATCTAAGCCTCATCTGAAGCCGACCAGCTTATGCTTCCCCTGGACAGTCAGTTCGCTGCCCCTGTTGCTCCCTTGCCCTCTTGATATTTCTTTGTCCGTGAGAGCGTGACAGTCATGGTTCAAGACGCAATTAGCCACAATTAACGATCAATACATCACGCTTCCTATCCTCACTCTTCATACGTTAAGTTTTAATTCTGGAATAGGTCGTCTGTGGTCCTTTTCTGAACGTGAATGCATTTAAAGCCCGATGTGCTCAAGTTTATAGGAAAGACCAGACCATTTGACAAAGGGCCAAAAGACTTTCAAGATTTTCCTGGGTGTCGTGCTTTTGATTTTGGGTTTGGTTTTGCTTTTACTTTTTACTTTTGATGTATTCTTCAAGGCTTTCTCTGGGCCTCAGAGAACACTGAGCATCCCATTTCTTCTCTGTCTCGGTGACTTAGGCAGTAAAAACCCCAACCAGGGAAGCCGGAGGGGGAAGACCTTTCTCCTCTGAAGCCAAAATTGTGTAGAGGATTCACAGCAAAATCCTAACTCATTTAACACTCACTGGTTCTGGTGAGACTCTTGCTGTTTAAACCACATTTTTCAAAAGATCTGTAACCTGCAGGTGACAACAGCAGAATTTGCTGCTTCGGGAGTAGTACCATGGCAAGGGGAAAAATTGTTTCAAATGAGTTTTGCTTTGAGATTCTTAGTTCAAGGTAGAGCGGGGTAGGGAAACTCTCAGCAGAGCATCATGAAGCAGAGCTGGAGCACGTTTCCATTGAAAAAAATAAATTGCCAAGTTCTGCGAGTTCTAGCAAGGAGTTTCTCCACTGACAGGAGAAAAGGTAAAATAGGCTAGTTCTGACTGCTGAGGTGTCACAAAAGGATTTGTAGCATTTGCTAAATTTCCTGCAAATATTAGTAGGTTTTTCCCTTATATGTGTGTTCAGTATCTGGGCCAGCAGCAATGCAGTCAGTCGTTAGGGCGTCTACTACTATATTAAAGAAAAAACAGTGTTTTCTTCCTGTGTGTAACACCTACTACAAAGTCTGGGACTGAGCGTGAGTTCCAAATACCTCCAAATTTTGGAATTTTCAGACCCAGAGTTAGATTTCTGGCATGAGAGGGATAAAATTCAGCTTCAGCTTTGGATTCCAGTTCAGGTCTTTTCCCTTGTGCCTTCTTTCCTACTCCCTCTCTATCGCCACCAAAAATTACACTTGCATGTTTACGCAGAGTTTTCATCAGAGGTAGTCAGAAAGGGCTAGGTTTCTGCTTCAGACTTATCCTTAAATAAAATATTCATCTCTTAGATGTTCATTTTTCATTGAAAAAAAACACTTTCTCGGACATACAGCAGTGATAAAATTGCCCTATTCTTGAAAGTTAATTGAGGTGGTTGCAAGGGCAAGGGGGAGACCAGTGATGAAATGTGAACATTTTATACAACATGGTGTCATTTTGACCTCGGAGATAAAGGTTTTTGAGTGGTGCTACTCATCGTTACTGGATCTGAAAGTGTCCTTCATCCCTTAGATAGTTTGCAGCGGAGTGAACCAGAGGTGTCTGTAGGAGTTAGATCGGAGGTTTCCCTGCTGCTGTCATTCAAGTTGGCAGTTGCTATGGCCATCCATCCCACGGGGATGAGGAATCTTTTCCTGCTGCTAAAGACGTTACCAGCCACCTACATTGTCACTGCTAATGGATCCCGACCACTCCGGAGAAGTCTCCAGTGAGAAGGCATGGGGAGAAGCCATCAGCATGATGGTTATCCATAGGTTGGTCATGAATAAGCCCTTGAAGTGTAGTTCAGATGCCTGTGATCAAATGTGTCTATTGTTATACAGGGGCTGCTTGAATTTTTATCGTTCACAAAAGAGAATGACCTTTGCTTCTGCTCCCCAGCAAAATACAGCTGCAGCTGCTGCTCTGACCTTGTTCCTCTGCATCTGTGCTCTCCCAGTGACAGCCGGGAGGCTACGATGTACATGTACTCGCTTGTGTTCTTACATTCTGGGGGCAAACACCTTCCCTCCACCCATACAGCCAGCTGCACAGAGTTAGGGGAGAATGGCACCGGTCCTCATACTGGTGTCAAAGTAAGTGAGAAATGCCAAGGCATTTGTAGGAAGCAGTTACAATTAACACCAATTACCCTAAATGGGTCCTGGAAACACACCCTTTAGTCAAAAGCTGTCTTTATTTAGGTGGGGAGGGTAAGAGAGTACAGCTGAAGGAGGATGCAGCAGAGCTTGAGCTTTCTTTCAAACCAGCGTCAAACTGCTGCATCATTAGTTGGGTTGGATACCAAGGTCAAGGTGCTGAGATGTCTGGATAAGGCCACAGGGTGTGATGGGAAGAGACTAGCGTGGGTTTGGGAAGCAGCAGATCTGCCTCAGCAGCTCTCTGGCACCTAATACGCACTCTGTTCTTGCTGGTAAGTTTGAGTGAATCACAGCAGCAGAGTGGATATAGACCCTCTGGGTTTAGGACGAGCTCAGTCGGTGCCAAGAGGCAGAGATGCCCTCGTGCTACAATTTTCCAGTGCAAACAGGCCTGTTGCTTTCAGCGCAAATGTCCATGGAGGTGGCAGGGTCGTCCTGTCCAGCTCCAAATCTTGCATGGGGAGAATTGGAGAATACCGCCGGGAACAATCTCTGAACTGCAGCAGCAGGATTTCAGAGGGTGCTTTATTTCAGGGTGCAGTTCTGGTTCAGATGCTTGGATTCAGGGCTCCTCTCCTGCTATGACTGGCAGGCAGGGGGATTTTTTTGTTTGATTATAGAGGGGCAGGAGAGATTTGTGCCTCTTGCCTAATGCACAAGGCTATCCCAGGCAGGAGGAATAAGCAATTACTTGCTGCCATCTACTGGGTGCTGCAAGGGCAAGGGGAAGCCAGTGTGCATTAGAGATCCCTTAGACATCCCAGTGCTCTGAAAGAAGTATTTTTCATTGCCAAATATTATTTCTCTTTCTGATTTTATTCTTGATAAATACAGAAGCAGCAGGCTGTGTTTGCTGCCTGGGTGCCCAGGTTGCCTGAGGATGTAGCTCGTTGAGGGAAGCCTCCTTTGAGAGCCGTTCTTGATGCTTGACTGGTGTGTGTTGAACCCCAGGTCCAACAGATCCTGACCTGGATCCCCTTCGTTCAGTGGCAGACTGCTGTTGTGCTCTCAGGGGCCTCTGCACTGCTGTTGTGATGCTCCTCTGCTGCCTCTCTTCACTTGTGGTTCAGAACTGGATGAGACAAGTATCTCAGATGTTCTCCCTTGGGGCTGCACTCAAGCCAGGAGAAAATTTGGGGTGTTTAAGATCTTTCAGTTTGAGTAAAACCCACATTAGTTGAGTAGACAACTGAGGTACCAGGCATTGCAACTCATGTATCCTCCACAGCACTTAGGAGAGTCAAAAGCAAATGGAGTAGTCCACTAGAAAGGACACTGCAAGCTACTGAGTGGTTTTGGTACGCTGGTGTAGACACGCTGGTCACTGACCCGTGCCCTCTTGACTCGGTGTTGGTGGGAAAAACTCTGACTTGTTCATAAAAGCTGTCAATGTGTTAGTCTGGAAGAATTCCTCTCCCCTGACTTTATAGCCCAAGGTCCTCAGTGCTGTGGAAGGTAAAAGTCACCAATGCTTTGCAGTATGGACCCTAGGAAGATCCTTCCCTATAGAGGAGCCAGAAGCAGAACAGGCTGTAGAAGAAAAGCTGCTCTTTGCTGACAGCGTGGGAAAGACATGTTATCTCCATCACGATGCTGGACTCGTGTTGTGTATCTGTGGAGCATGCCCTCATTTTGGTTTTGCTGCTTTTAATTAACAAAGCTGCTTTAGTTTTCAATTAAGGACTTGGTTACAACAAAAAGCGTATTTTCTTTTCCTTTCTTTTCTCTCTTGTTTTCTCCCCCCTGTAGTTTCCACTGAGCTTTGATCTCAGTGCAGGTTTAATTAGCTGTAATTAGTGGTTTCACTGCATTAACCAAAAATCCCAACTACAGAGGATTAAAAAACACCCCTCAGCTTGATGCCCCACCCTCCCCTTCCTCCTTTTGCTTCCCCTATGTGCTTTGGGGGATCAGAGACCGTCCCCATACGGTCCTTCACCAGACGGGTGCTGCTGGGTGATGCCCCCTGCATCCCAAACAGCTGCCCTGGTACGGACTCATTAAAGCTATGCTGGAACAAATCACCCATCCATGTAGTTTAATTTCCAGTTAAATCTGCAGCTGCCATGAGTTTTAGTAGGACACCGATTTATGCCTTCACAACATTTTGTAGAACGCCTCTTGGAGTTTCTGACTGCTTTCTGCAATGCAGTACATTTACAGCAAAGGTGCCTGCTCAAGACTTCCCAGACTTTCAACCTCTCCAGTCCTGCATGAGCTTCTGGAAGCCATGGCATGGCCATGTCCTTTGCTGGAGCTGCCCAGCTCCTCAGCACAGAAACAAGAGGGGTTTTGGAAGAGGTGACTGATCGGAGAAAACCCAAATCACTGGTCCAGTCTCCCCCATGGAGGTGCACAGGGAAATATCCCATAGTTGCCCACGCAGTTCGTTTGGTTGATGACAACCAAGCAGGAAGAAACCAGAGAGCTTGTTGAGCCTGTGGAGTAAGAGCAGTGCTGAGAATCATGTCTCCTGTCAAGATATCCACTCCACACTTGTTAGAGATCAGTGTACCCCACACCGAGCCCCACCAACCACTCGTGTGTTGGGAAAGGTCTTGGTTCCTCTTTGCCACAAAACCAGACTTCTTTATTAAACCTGACGTATTCTGATCCATCTGGAGATGGGGTCTTTCTGCTGTCTCCGGCTGAAGTCTCTCTTGTGAAGTCTGAAGGCTTAAAGTTCCTTTTAATTCACTGCCAGTGACTGCAGGTGGTAAATTTATTCCCAGGATAATCTGTATTAGGGTTGTGTTCTGGCCGCTCTTCTGTCACCTGGGTCCTTTCAGCCGCATCCCCTTCTGCAGGGTCAATACACCCAAAGTAGATCAGTTAAATCAGCTGCTGGAAGGGCTTTGTTTCTCCCATCATCGGGCGTCTTGGTACACATCAGATGGGAGTAGATCTAAATGGCCCTGGTTTGTGCAGGTCCAAAATATTCCTCCGCAGGACAGCGCTTGATGCTTTATCTGCCTCATCTGGAAAACTACCTCCAAAACATACTGTATTTTATTTGCTATGCAAAATGCATTGCCACTACACCACAAAAGATCAGCAGCTCTTTACAGCACGCCGTCACATAGGAGGAAAGCAGCATCCAGCTCTGAAGGCTCGGTGAGAATTTGTGATTGCGCTTGCACGTACCCCGCGATGCCGACACCTCGGCAAATACCACCTTCCCCTTCGCGTTCTCTGCACAGCAGGCCCTGATGCGACGCAATAAATTAGAGCGGGGAAGCGATCCAGCTTTGGGGGAAAGGGCTATGTTTTGGGTTTTTGCATCAGCTTTTTCTCTTTTTTGGCAGGATCAGCTCCTCGGTCTGGTTCACAGCGGGCCTTGCAAACAGCTGTGCTGGCACAACTGAAGGAGAGGGAACAAACAAGGAAATGAGCTGTAAGGCTCTGAAATGATAATGTTCTTGAAAATGGAACTTTATCTTAAATTAGGATAAGACATCGGGGATGAAGAAGGGAATTGCTCAAGGTAGGAGCAGAGGGGAGGCAGGAGGAGCGAACACGTCCTTATGCAGAATCCGCTGCTCTTCCCGCACCATCTTTGGGCCATTTGGCCTCACTCCAGCCCAAGGATGGGCAACTTTTGTTCTCAGCTTTGCTGAGTAGCAGATTTCTTATTCATTGCATGTGTCTGGGAAATGCCTTGCCTGATGCTGATTCTCCGCATTAGGAAAAAACTCCAAAATGCCCTAATGGTGATATACCAGATGTTCGGAAGCAAAGAGCCTGACTCTTGGGGGATGACATTTCTCGTGTTTGTCCTTAAGTAATTTTCGCATAATGAGAGCACTTGAGCACATGAAGATGGAAAGAAAGTGGCTGAACCACCGGGTAATGACAGCACGTCACTCCCTTTCCTTTGGTAACTGCATGGATTATAAATTCCTCAAGGAGGGGATTTTGCTGGCTTTGTAATTAAAACACAGACCAGGCATTTCACGGGGCACGTGGGTGTGGGCCATGGCAGTGCTCAAGTCGAACAAGTATTTAAGCTTGAGTTTAACTTTCAGATATATACGTTGACCCATTGAACCAATGAATACTTGCTCTGTAACAACAGGTCCGCCACAGTCATGTCTCCATCAGAGCTGGTTGCCTTCAGTTCCCTTTATAGCAAGCAGCGAGAAGTGAGCATGATTATAGTGCGATTTTCTGAATTGGTTTAAATTTTCTTTGAAATGAGATGAAGAGCCTCCTAGGAGTGCCTGTTGCTTCCTCGTGAGGATCGGGGAGCAGAGGTGACCTGCTCAGGTGGAATTATCCACAGCAGACATCTATCACTAGGCAAGATGAGCCCCTCCTTGGCTGTCTGGGGTCAGGAGGTGACTTTGCAGGTGGGCAGATCAATCCATAAGCGCCCTTGATAGGTTTTTACACCTGGTAGCAGATGCGTATTAACTGGATTAGGGGGCTGAATTAATTCGGCAGTTCCTACATCCCTAATGTCCGAAAATGCTGCGATGTGTGAAATCACGTAGCATCCACTCTTCATCGGTATTGCTCCATATAGCAGAGGAAGCATCTTAAAATATCAGTCGGTACTGGAAGGCACTGGTCCTGCCCAGGCTTTCCACTGTTGACTCAACAGTTTTATTTTGATCAGCCATTTCACTTTTTCCCGGAGGCGCTTTTAATCTTCACACTGTAACCTTTAAAGATAGAGGTTTTAGTGGCCTCTGTAATGATTTTCATTGCCTGAATGTATATGTCTGAGTTGCTCTGAGTAAAGAGATTAATTCAATTTTCCTAAACTGGAAATGGACTGAAAAACTGAGAGGCTTCATTGACTTTCTTTGCTTGGTTCTTGGTGTGTTAGTGAAATAATCAATGCAGGTGAACTTCTCAGCCAGCAGAAACTGGCGTTCACATTTCCAGGGACACAAGCTCAGGAAGATGTGAATAAACATTTTTAAGAAGTGGTTTTGGCTGTTAGACTTGGCCGGAGCACATTCCTACTCTGCATTAACAACATCAGGATATATTCTCCTGGAAATGAATTACAAAGTCCTCATTTATCCCTGAGGTGACAGTCTTTTGCTGATATGTGCTTTCTTAAGACTAATAAGTTTTGAATGTCGGGGGGGCAGGGGGGGAAATCAAAGTAATTACTTTGTGTTCCCAAGCTCCTTATTTGTGTAGGTGCATGTGTGTTTATCTCTCTCTGTCATGCTGCATTGCTAATGGTAATTAAAGTGAAGGGATTTTTCTTGTTCGAAGTTTCTCTTCTTAATTTCTGCCTTTAGTGACTTTGGCCTCTGTGACGATTCTTAGCCGCTGACCAGTTACTTGTAGAACTGCAATTGCTTTAATATAAGGTCTAAGTTTAGGAAACTCTGGCTGTCCAACTGGAATTGGATTGTTTTGTTTATCCACATCTGCGGTACGTAGGGTGGGTGTTGGTTTTCTTTGCAGACCAGGTTTTGAAAGTACATCTTTGGGTATGAGTCTATCATCTTGGTGGTGCTACTTGCAAATCGCAGAGTACTTGTCAACATTTGCTTTATTTGACTGTGCAGAATTTAGTATGTGGATGATCATAGCAAAAATGTGGAACAAAACCCAAGTTGTACATTTTCAGCAACGATGTGGTATGTGCTCACCACGTTCTCGTGGCTCCCTGGTAAACTGGTGAAGACCATGTTGTCTATGGCTCAATAGATGGGCCGAGGAGTTCTGGCTGGTTTCCAAACTTGGGTATCCACCTTACTCAGGGGGGGCTTTTGTCTGTCCCTGCACTTTGGTTTTTGCATGGAACATGAAATACGTGGCCTGGAAAGAGGCCACAGGGCCTTCCCACCAGCTCCCCAGGCTGCACAGTCTGCAAACCAGATCTCAGTCAGGATCAGGAGACCAAAACCACAGCCCCACCACAGTGTCCAGAAACCGCCCAGGTTAATACAGCCTTTCTTATCCCGTAGAAGTGTGAAGATGAATGTGAAACCTCATTTCCAGGTCCATGTAAAGCATAGAACACGTGATACACCACTGGCTTTAGCCATGAAGGGGCTAGGCAGGCTAGCAATGTCCTCATCCATACCCTGTTAAGCCTTCTCCGTTCCCACAGCACATCTCACTGGTATCTCCTGGGGAAATTCATTGCATCCTGACTCTCATGTTGGTGGTGAATGGCTGTCTTTCAACCGGTGCAGCTGTCACCTCTGTGCATGCAGCCACTGGAGCGGCTCAGCTCTCCTGCAGAACAAACGCATGCTGGCTTCTAACTCAAAAAACAAGCAGAGTGGCCAAAAAGGAGGGGTGGGCATATAAAGCTTTGCCTGCAGCTCTCCCTGGTGGGCCAGAAAAGATCAGGAGCGCCAGTGGCAGAGATTTCTGTGATAGAAGGAGCCCGGAGGAGGGATGGAGAGGAACCTTTAACCCTAGAACCTGTGTACCATGCAGAGCTCAAGGAGAGGAGTGTTTGAGGTTCTCTCTGCCCTCGTGGGAGGCCACGAGCATATTTTTCACAGAATCACAGAATGGTCGGGGTTGGAAGGGACCTCTGGAGATCAGCCAGTCCAACCCCCCTGCCAAAGCAGGGTCACCTACACCAAGTTGCACAGGAACACGTCCAGGAGGGTTTTGAATATCTCCAGAGAAGGAGACTCCACACCTCTCTGGGCAGCTTGGTCCAGTAGCCATGTTTTTGTACCCATGGATGTACAATAACATCTCTAGCTGGATTTCTTTATGTCTTTAAATTGGAATTCAGTCTTTAATTATCTTTTATGATCATTACTGTTTTGCAAGCGATCACCATCCAGGGAGAAGCGAGGAAGAAGAGGGAACTCAGTTGGTTTTCCTTTTAGTTTAATGTTTGGGTTTTTTCCTCTACAGCAGCAAAGAATGGCACCTACCAGCACAAGGACTGGGCTTCGGTGGGTTGTCTGCTCTCTTTGGAGCAAGATCCTCCGTGGTCACCTGTAAGCCATAAGAGCTGGCTGTTGTTATGGGGAAGCTTTGCCAAGGGGAGGTGGAAGGCATGGGAGGAGGATGGCCATTTAAACGCTGTTTAATTTGCCAACCAGATGGGGATGTAACAAGCAAATATCCAGTTACGTCTTGTAGTTCCTAAAGGGTCAAATAACGTCATGGAGATAGTTCTGGTTTGAGGCATCTCTGTCATCTAACCTTGGACTGCCTTGATTGACATTGTTCAAACAAGGTCCAAATTTAGCCCCAGACTCCAGATTGAGCCTGAACAAACATCCAGAGTCATCCCACGGGAATAGATACCCCTGGGAGCGTACGTGAATGTGAGCTCCATGCCTGAGCTCTCACATAACCTGCTTGGAGCTCCTGTTTGATCTCGAAATTGCTTTCTGCTCACGTGCTTAAAGGTGGGCTCTGCTGAGTTCCTGTGCTGAAGGTGTGGTATCCTGCTGGGAGCTTCTGCTTAAATGCACAGCAAACAGAGCTGTTAGAGGAAGGACAGATTTTTTTAAGAAGGGAAGTTGGCGTGACACAAAAAATAAGGGTGCCATCAGTGTGTGAAGAACAACCATCCCAGGCATTTGTCTGCAGCTGAAATAAAGGTAAATATTGGATTGTCAGCTTGAAATGCATCTCTATTGCCTAGCTCCAGCCTGCAAATGGAAGCAATTAGAAAAATGTCCTGCCTTTTTCACAGTAGGCTGCATCTTTCTAGCACAAGCCTCACAGATAGAAAGACACATGCAAGTCCTTAAGTAGCAGATTGGTTTACCCTGTCAGTCAGATCTCATTAGAACCTGCAATGCTTCATACGCAGTAATCTGCTAGGAAATAACAGATATTGGTGCTGTGCGATATGTTTTTAAGAGTCATTCCTCATCACTTTTCTGTGCTCTAAAGTCGTATCTTTCGCAAAGGTCTCTCTCTTAATTAAATTGAGCCGGGGCGTGGAGCATTTCAGCCTCCTGATGCAATGGCATCCAGGAATCACAAATGTTTCACTTGGAAGGTGTATGAGCAGGCAGGGCACGGCTGGTAGGGTGTAAAATACCCATGCTAGGAGACACGGGGCACCGGTGAGGATGTGGCCAGTTCTGGGAACGGTGCTTTCAAGGTCACAGTTGAGGACAGGAGAGAGGAGCAGAGGGTAGCAATGGCCTGGGGCCAGTTCCTGCTAGGCTACGGGAGGGAAGAGGGAAAATGAGCAAAGGACAGAAATAGCACAACTGAGAGGACCAACAGGGTCAAGCCATGACATAGCATTAGGGCAGAGCAAGCTATCTTGACAGCAGGGTCCAGGGCAGGTATAGCCCAGGAACCATACAGCAGAGCTGGCCAATTTTCCAGCTCCTTTAAGTCATGTATGGAAATCTCTCCACAACCAGGAGCCCGAAGATGTGTAGAATCATACAATCATTTAGGTTGGAAAGGACCTTTAAGATCATCAAGTCCAACCATAAACCCAGCATGGCCAAGTCCACCGCTAAACCATGTCCCCAGGCACCTCATCTACACATCTTTTAAATACCTCCAGGGATGGGGACTCCACCACTTCCCTGGGCAGCCTGTTCCAAGGCTTGACAGCCTTTTCAGTTTAGCACGTACCCGTGGAGGTAAGAGCACTTCTCAGGATGTCTGAGAGGCATCCCTCTAGCTCAGCGAGTCCTTAGTAGCTGGAAGGGTGATCTAGAGAAACATCACTGATCTGCCCCTCTCTGAGCAGGTGCTGTGTCAGCACAGTGGGATACCAGGACATGGACTTTTGGTGGACCGTGGTGTGGCCTGGTACACCCATTCTTGCATTGCATGGCTGCTCCCTGGGTGCTTGTCTTCTACTGCAGTGAGGAGCAGACCCTAGGATACCTGTGGCCAGCAGCCCTGTGCCAACACTCCTCACATGCACAAGCACACGTGCTGACCATGCCACATGCTTCAGGCTTGGCAGCCATGCCTAACTGCTTCAGGACCGAGCACAGCTCAAGGACCTTAGGTTGGCTGTACCCCCCATGGTGCTAGCTCAGCATGGCCTTTGCTCAGCGTTAGTCCCATCTCCAAGAAGCAGACTGGCATGCTAAAGTGGACGAACTGCTTCTGCTACTTAAAAGCTGGCTTGAGTAGCTCTCTGACCCTACCTGGAGCAGGCTGTGTTCCCACATTTACCAGGGACTTGCTAAGGACGTGATTCACTTTCCTAACTATAGTGCCACTTAAAAGACCCTTGGAGAGCGTAGGTATGTGAGCAGGGCTGGCAGGTGTGACACGGGGGTTACAGGAGACCCAAACCCCATCTGAAATGGTTGCACTAGACAACTGTGTTTAGGAAGACTGAGATACATTCCTCCATTTCTCTCTACAGTTAATTACTCTCTAACCAGCAAGATCCTTAATTCATTCACTTTTGGTCTGTTTTGGAGTTTTTGGCCAACTTAAGGCTAGCAGTGAGTCCTTCTGTTGCCAAGCCACGTGTTCTTATCGGTGTCCCTAAGGAAGGATTTCCACCAGCTGCATTGTGCAACCAGTGGTTTCATTCCGCCTGGTGAAGACTGGTGTCTGAGGATGTGCAGGTCATTGCAGGTGATGGGTCATTCTTGGCCGATGGGATCTGTAAAACTCATAGCTATCGGATGGTGTCATCAGGATTTCTTTTCCTGGGTCCCATGCTGTATCTGAGTTGGCCAAAGAAAGTTCAAAGATTGCTGTTTCATGTTTCAAATGCTGAGAGCTGGGGCTGATGCAAAGGTCTTTGCTAACTGGGGCGCCTGGGAACCTTCCTTTCTCACTGGTGCTGAAGCATTGATGATTAGGGCAGTAATTTGCCCTCATGCCAGGGAATATTCTTACTTCCAGGTGATTTCCTACGGATGTCCACACCGCCTTCCTCTAGAGCAAGGGACCAGTGATTGGTATCCAAAGGAGACATAGCCCCACACAAAGAGGAGACCACCAATGAGCCCATCTCCTGGCTCTGGGATCTAACCAAATCCTGGGGCTCCGCTCCATGAGCTTCCCATAGGTCAAGTTGCCATTCAGCAGTTTCTTGACCCATGGAGAAACAGCTCCACATGATCTTCTTTGTCCTCTGCTCCCCTTTCTTTCCTCTTCGAGCTTAGGCAGTAACATCCTGTTTTGAGTATTGAGCCTCTCCAGTGTTTTTCACCATGAGCTTTCCCAGAAAAGGTGTGGTCCATCTGTGTCGGATTTTGGATACTAAGGTGTGGTTGTCATCATTACCATCTGACTTCCATCCTTGAATGAGATGAAAAAGCTGCCCCAAGAGGGAAGCTGTGATTTTTGCAGCTAGATCAATAAAAAGCTGAGTAAACAGAGAGATGGTTCTTCACCTGCAGAAGGCGGCTGGCTCCAGGGCAGAAAAGCACCCAGCCTGAATGGGGAATGCAGATCGGGCAATTCCTGTCTATCCAAGGTAGATCCTCTGGTGAGGCTGACATTAAAAATTCTGACTCAAATGCAGGAAACATGGAGTTAAGGAGGTGAATTATTGATGGAGCGCAAGTATTACCATATCTGACAGATGGAGCCTGTCTGAGAACATTTTGCAGAGTGGCATCTGCACCATGCCTGACTGGCGTCCCTGAACTTTCGCACATCAGATGTAGAATATCAACACACAAACTCTGATGTAGCAATTAAATCTGTCCCGTAATGAACCTGGGCTTCGTAGCCAAGAGAAATCCATACACTCAGGTAAAGACCAAAAACCTCAATTCTTGTATTTTAGCAAGGTATTAAAATAATTACATCCAGCATTTGAATATACACGTATGATGTCGACATACACAGATAGGTATCGCTTTCCAGAAATGGTCTGCGATGTGTAATTTCTTACTCGGATTTTATTGAAGGCGGTAAAGCTTGCCTTGTATTTTACAATTTGTATTCCAGATTTGAGATCAAATAATATAGAAAAGATATAAAATTCAGGTGACATCTCACATCACCTAAGCGCATTAACATCTAAAGCTGCAGTCAGTCTCTCAAGTGCATACAGAAGTCATACATCAGATGTGTATTCCACGTTGTCATGTGTGCAAAAACAAAGAGAAGAAGAAAAGAGGTGCAAATAATAGCGAGTTTTATGCTTTCATGAAGAACAGCTTGTATTATGAAGCAGCAATATGTAAAATATGTCTTTTTTAATAAGATTCAGTGCCTTAGTACTCCAGGTTGTTTTGTTAAGCCCAATGCAACTTGGTAAATGATTGTAATTTTTTGCCATCTGTTAACTGTTTGGTGCGCTGTGTGAAATTCATTCTTCCTTCACTTGTAGCATGCAAATGTGCAGATTCTGAGAATCATCAGGAAAATGTGTTTTTTGTCCCTGGAAGGGGTTCAAGGGTGAACACCAGCGGGGAAGCTCACCCTAGGAGCTTACTCAGTGAGCATCAGCATGGGGATGGCTGTTCCTGGGTTGCAGCCATCCCGTTGCACGTGCAAAGGACTTCACTCTGACCCCCTAATCAAAACGGACCTTCATTTTCTCAACCTTTGCAAAGCAGCCTTTTGAGAAAACGGGGCAGTTCTGTACATGGTATCTCTGAAGTCCTTTGAGATGTACAAATGGGAATTGAAAGAGGTTAATAAATTAATACAAAAAACGACAAGTTCAGTTCTCACAGCAGAGTTCATTTGATAGCCTGGAGGTTTTGTACAGTTAGAAGATGCGTTTCTGGATGGAGAAAAAAATAGCAGTTCAGAGCAATTTCTCTGCTTTTGGTGGCTATGAACTACTCCATCAGTTTACAAGCAGTGCTGGGATTCTCTTCTCACTCTACAGGGACCAACTTTATGTCCAAGGAGCCACCGTCACACTGCAGTGGAGGCTCTCTGGGGTTTGCAGCCTGTACGTAAGGAGTGGTCAGCAAAGGGGTGCATCTCTGAGATACTCCATCAGTAAGAGAAGCGGTCCTGGTTTTTTCCATGCAGTGGAGAATGGAGATAGAAACCACATCTATGGCTGTGGGTCTTATCCTGCACTGACGTTGCCTCAATAATGTTTTCATTTTAAATGCTAGGAGTTTATTCTGTCTGGCAAAACCTCCTGTAGTGCAGATCTGTTGGCTCAAAAAGTTGAGATCATTGGAGCTAAAATTTCACCAAGAATGGCCAGAAGAGGCCACAGTCGTACTGCACGCAGCAGTGTTGGTGCTTGCTCTGGCTTAGGTGGATACTCTTTCAGGAGCGGTACCTGTCAAAAGGAGCGATTAAAAGTGGCCTTTTTGCTTTGCCTCCGACAACAATGCCTTAGAGAGGCACTGGCTTCCCTCTGTAAATATGTCTTTTGCCCCAGGTACGATAGAGAGGGAAAAGCAATTTCAATCAAAAATATTGCTGCAAGAGCAAATGAGTAGCAGCTGGCTATAAATACCTCTAGCTTGCAAATCTGAAGGTTTCTAAGCATCAGGAGAAGTACTGAGAACTGGCATATTAAGTGTCATGGCCAGCACAGAATGCATGGAGAAGAGTGTTGAAGCTCTTAAGCATTAACTCCTTCACCCAGGAGACCCATAGTTCTATGTTGATGTCCCCTACTTTAAGCCATCTAAAAATTTGGCACTGAATCCATCCTGGCTGCCTGGCTTCTTTATAATAAACATTAGGGCACTTCAACCCAATGTAACTATCTATTTTAGTGTAGGATGAATTGATTTCACCCCATTTCTTCTCCATTCATAGGCAGGAGATCATGGCAATCGATCCCATTGAGATCTTGGTGGTGGTGGTAACTGATGATGATGAGCCAGTGGGTAGGGTTTGAGGCTGCGGCACCGTTTCGTTTTCCTCCTGGTTTGGGTAGGTCTGTGCGCAGTATTGAGCAAGCAGGGGTCTGTAGGTCACTTCCTCAATCTCAGCGGTTTCTAGGCTGGAGCAAGGTCATGATGCTGGATGCTGCTACCAGGAGAAGAAAAAATAGTGCCATGAGGCAAGTGAATCCAATAAAGGGCTCTTCCGTGAGAAAAAGCAACGTGTTCAATAAAAAAAATTATAACAAACTCAATTTGGTATCAGCATATCCACAGGAAAAATCTCAGTTCCCTAATTTCTGAAGCCACTGCAGCATTCAAATCAAATGAACAAAGGTAACCAGAGAAAACCAGGAACTGGAGTTTTCAAGTTTTTAGGGCTGTTTGTGTGACTCCAGCAAGTGGTTCAGACCTCCTCTGAAACACCGAGGCCCGACCACAACCTACTACAGGCAGACATTGACTTGATGGACCTTGTCATTTCCTACCACCTGTTCTGCCCCTTAGCAGACAGATCCCATCAGATGTGTCCTTCACCCATCGCTAGCTACCAGACATTCCTGGTTTTACTAAAAATCGGCGAGCTTGCATCACTGAGCATCTCCCCAATTACAGCGCTGGGTTTTTGTATCCAGTTCCAAGCCACTTGATCCTAAATAAAGCTGGGGGTTTTTTTGCCACAGTAATTCTTGTTCCTAAAGGGTAGCTAAAATTGTACTATTTTTTGCTGACTGGAGCAATCTTTGCAGTACTTTCCATCGAACTGCTGACTCTCTCTTCTTTAGGGCTACATTCATTTCCACGTTTCCTCTCATTTATGCATGAGGCAAGGGGAAAAATTGCTTAATATTCTTTATAAACTGGCATATGGTATAGATAATTTTTTTTTCTTTTTACTATATGCTGTAAAATGCAAATGTGTGTGGCTTATTTGCAAATCCTGGCATTAATAACTGATATTTAAACAGGCCAGATTAGCACTTTTATTGATCTATTAAAAAGATTTTTTCCAATCATTTGCACACTCAAAATCAATTTTAATACAACATGTAAATTGAATTTTATTTTTTTATATAAAATTGCATTTATCTGCTTGAACCATTAAATTTACTATTTAATATGTACTTTCCAGCTCACTTGGTTAGAATTTCATTGCTCTTTATCTGTATAAATTTAATTAGCCTTGATATCATCAGTATATTATAGAACTAATTAAAGATTTAGATAAGTGCTGAGGGTGCTTATTTAATACCCTATAAAGTTCCATTTGGAGAGCAAGAATTTCAATCTTTCATTATATCAGCCGGTATGGAGCTACAAGGAGTGTCTCAGACATTGTTTTTGAAAAATTATTTAATGGAGTTTAATGGATTTATCCTTCCTTTGAAAAGCCGTGTAATTACTGCGTATCGCTGCACTGTGCAAGGGTGGTTGGAGTTGTTCGGGAAATGGTTTTTAAATGCTACGTCCACGTGTTCCCCTCCGTGATGACGCCGGCTGACGCACAGAGATCCCCATGCGTCACGTGTTCCCAGCAGGGCAAGGTTGTCCAAGTCACGAGTGACAAACCACGGGAGGAAGGGAGAAGGAAATAAGAAGGAAATGTTAATAAGAAAGTAGTAGATAAGGTAGAGCTTAGCAGGTATCACGATGAAAAGGAGAGAGAAAAGGAGAGATCGTTTGGAAGGGTGGTTATGTTCTGCACGTACCTTACCTTTTCCTTTGCTAGTTAGCTCCACGTTTTACAGGTGATTTATGAACTGTGTTTTACTAAAAGGTTTGTAGAAGAGAGAAAACCAAGTGCTTCAGTGACACAGAGCTGCATGTAGCACCCAAAGGTGTTGGCTGTGGTTTTTCTCCCAAAACTAGCTATTAAAAGAAAGCTGCTTAATCTGTATAGAAGCCAACACATAGGTGATCTGATTTGTATTTAGTGTTTCATACGCTGTCTGCGTCATTTAAGTTTTAAAAGGGAAAGTACCTGGATTTTACAATTTGGTTGTCTTAAGAAGACAGGACTTACACCCTTTTAAATAAATACACCTATTTTTCCCGCCTGGCTCTGTACCTTGATCAGAGATCTGTGTGCTGCAGTCCTCAAAGCGAGTACAGTACCGATCGAGGTGCAAGGGCTTCCCATCTCTGATACTGTTTTCTACCTTGGACAAATGACTTAGTTTTTATCTCAGCTCTTCCAGCTGTAAAAAAAAAAAAAGCTAATACTATCCTTACATCACAGCCCTGATGATTTATTAAGGGCCGTGATTTGCGGAGGTACTGCAGGAGCGTGAAGCACCATTATATTATAAGTTCACTTTTATTTCTTCCTCTCATATTTTGTTTTCTTTCACAAACCGTTTCACATCTTGGGTGTTTGCACATTGTAGTTTTTTTAAGTTCTTTTTACGTTCTTGACGCTCTCCTCCTGTAGGAACACAGCTCAGAGCCGTCTGTGCCGTGTGTTGCTGTGTCTGGTGATGGGGCATCTGCCTTTGGGCTTCCGAGAGGCTGTGAATGAGGTGGGCTCTGGTGCACCTAGAGATGATGTAGATAGATCATAGCAGCACGCAGACATTTTTGGCCTAATTTTAGGTTCCCTCTACAGTCCATGGAGACAAATAGGTGCTTCTCAGCCACAGTTCATCCCACCCCAGGCAGACATGAGAGGTGTCCATTACTTGGCATGGTTTGTAAGAGTTGCTGAGCTTGACTAGCACAGGCAGCAAAAACATCTCTGGTGTGGACAGCTAAAGCTGTGTGAATTCCCCTAAAGCACTTTGGGTTCTTCTGGAGGCAGAGAATGGGGGTTACTATTGTTATTGTTGTCCCCAGAATTGCTCCAGGTTAATTAAAAGTCAAGAAAGAAATCTTAAGAAATTATGATCAGGATATACATTCCCCTGTGGAATAGTGTCCTGAGGGTTATGATATTCACTTGAGGACTTGAAGGATGCAGTTTAACATGAGCAATGGTTAGAGAGTGGGTATATGATATAGCAGATACCTTCCATCACTAGTTTCTATGTTGTTATCATAAGCTCCCAAGGTGGAAGAATAACCAGCATTGGTACTTGCAGACTCTTGCTTTAAAATGCTGATCACTGGCGCATGTATGCAAACATCATTGCAGTCTTAGAATCGCAGAACGGTTTGGGTTGGAAGGGACCTTAAAGACCAACCAGTTCCAACCCCCCTGCCGTGGGCAGGGACACCTTCCACCAGACCAGGTTGCTCACAGCCCCATCCAACCTGGCCTTGAACACTCCCAGGGATGGGGCAGCCACAGCTGCTCTGGGCAACCTCTGCCACAGCCTCACCACCCTCACGGTGAGGGATTTCTTCCTTCTGTCTAGTCTGGATTTACCCTCCTTTAGTTTTTGTCTAGATCTAGTCTGTAAGTGCTTCATACTTAACCTTTTTTACGTTGTTGTTATTAGAGTACCAAAGATATTTTGGGTACAATAAAAGTGACTCCCTAATCCCCCAAAAGAGAGTAAGATAAAATACAGAAGGGTTTTTTTGTTCCCTTTGGGTAAGTCAGCACCCAGATCTGAGTTCTTGCCTTGTGACTATGTTTAGATTAGATCTTAGATGTGGCGCTTCAAGACATGGTTTAGCGGGCATGGTGGCATCGGGTATACGGTTGGATTTGATGATCTTTGAGGTCTCTTCCAACCATAATGATTCTATGATTCTATGTTTCTGTCTGCACTACTGCAGAGTAGGCACCCAGCTATATAATGAAGGAATAATTCAAGATCCTTTATTCTGAAACATCACACTGTTCGTCTGAAGGTCCTTCTCTTAAGAAGAGATCAAGCCATTCTCAGGGAAATCAGAATTTAATATTGAATTCACCTGGCCATCTTTTGAAAAACTTTTTTGTGTGCAGGCCTTGGGTTATAGGTTAACATTAGCATTTAAATAGAGAACGGTATTAATAGCCCTCAGAGGAGCTTGTCTCATCCTGATTGCCTTTCCAGAGATTTTTTCTAAATGAGAAAGCCTCTTAATTTTTTTCCTCTTTCTCTAAGACTAGAGTTCAAGAGTCCAGAGAGAGAGAGACTCAAAATGTATCCTTGCAAAATTGGTTCATTGTTGGCAACTTGATGTTTTGTTTTAAAACTGCTATTTAAAAAACAACAAAACAAACTGTTTTGTGTGTCAGTTGGCTTCTTCAGTTTTGGTTTGCTTATGGGATGTTCTTAGAGTTTCCAAAGAAGAGCAACAAAGCTCGTTAAAGGCTTGGAGCACAAATCTGATGAGGAGTGGCTGAGGGAGCTGGAGGTGTTTGGTCTGGAGAAGAGGAGGCTGAGGGGAGACCTGATCGCTCTCTACAACGACCTGAAAGGAGGGGGTAGCCAGGTGGGGGTCGGTCTCTTCTCCCCGGTAACTAGCAATAGGACAAGAGGAAATGGCCTCACGTTGTGCCAGGGGAGGTTCAGGTTGGATATTAGGAAGAACTTCTTCACTGTTAGAGTCGTTAGGCATTGGAACGGGCTCCCCAGGGAGGTGGTGGACTCACCATCCCTGGAGGTGTTCAAAAATTGTTTAGATGTGGCGCTTCGAGATATGGTTTAGTGGGCATGGTGGCGTTGGGTATATGGTTGGACTTGATGATCTTTGGGGTCAATTCCCCAATTCTATGATTCTATGATTCTTGCACCCGGGAACCATTTCCACCAACGATATTTAACCTTCCCTATCTGCTCTTAGTACGAAGATGTTCTTCATATGATGGTAGATCTTCCTGGGCCAATTCCAGCCTGCTAAAATGAGCGGAAAGAGTACAGTTGTATTTGGGCTTTGGATTAGGCATTATTTGCTCCAAGGGATATGTTTTTCCTAAAAAGTGCCCAAAGAATTCAAGGGTTAGTTCAGAAACTTTGAACTCAATCCCATTGCCAATAGTCAGTGGAACAGGTCACAGATGCCTAGGTTACTTGATTTGTGGGGATGTGAGATAATCACATGAAGGAGCAAGGATGGATTTTATTTTTAAAGACAGAACAAATCTTTGTCATACAAGCCACCAAAACTAGTTCATCGTTGTGTATGAGAGGGATAGTAAGGACTTTGGACACCTTAGACAGTCCTTCGCTCCTCACTCCTCCAAAATATGGCCATCAACCCTGAAGCTGAACATAAGTGGAGAGTTTGGCCAGGTATTTACCATCCTAAAGAGCTAAAGTTTTGGAGCCAGATTAATGTTTCCTTCCCCTTGTAAAACAGCAGTTGTTGGTATTTCCATAGTAAATCAGGAGAGATGCTCTATAAGAACCTGTACCACGTTTATGTGTATAAAATCTGTCGTATCAGTTCAAGTCAACAAGTCTCATCTATGCTTTTCAGCATAATACAAATAAATAATAACCATGCAAGTAAGCATGAAAACAAAAATATTTCCCTGATGAGGTGAGTCACCCAGGTCACTTTGTTCCCATCAGCCGCATTCCTGACTTCATACTCGGGTGAGTAAAGATTCATGAGTTCAGCTTTGATCTGTTCTCTCCTTACCCCAAATATCTCTCCCCTGAGCACTGGGAGGCTCTTACTGCCCAGGCTGATGGTCTGTGCGGGGTAAATCAGCTTACGTGCGCTTAGCTGTGCTCACATGAAAGCTGACAGAAGGCTTGGGAAGCTAAATTTGCTTTTTGGTTAGGTACGCTAATCTGCTATTATTATTTATTAACCCATTTGTCAGATGATAGAATCAGCTTTTGATAAATATTAATTCTTCCCCCTGGTTTTAAATCTCAACTTTAAAAAAACAAAGCGTTTGCCAGCATTTCGCTGAACAGAGATCTCCCTCACCTGTCGTCCATTTATTTCGCCCATCCCTTATTAACTTGCTTTTCTCAACCTCCTCTTGATAATCAAAAGAGCATTTATAATGGCAGGGACAAATACACTTCTGAAAGTAAAATGAAGAACCTAAATAAAAAATCACAGAACAAGAGGCTCATCCCACTCACTCTTTCATATTTCATTATTTGATAACATCAGAAGATGAGTCCATCAGAGCTGCTTGGGCAAACAGGAGTGTGTCTGATCAATATTTATTAATACTTTCAAAGACAAGGGAGGCAAAGTTGAGCAGACTTCATAATGGAGTGAATAATTACTCATGCAAATAGGGTTTGGCCGAAGGCAATGCCATGCCAAAGCGGCAGGTTTTTAATTGCACCCAATTAAAAATGCATACCTTTCACTCACTCGTACTGTCTCACTTGCTCTCTTTTTTATTTTGTAGGAAATTTTTAATTAAAAAATAATCTGATCATGAAAAGAGTGGCAGATGAATCCTGAGCTTATTAGGTGCCGTTCTTCAGTAAGCCAAGATTTGGTACAGGCTAAAAGGGAAGGCAGCTGTAAGGACCTGGGGTAAAGATGGGCTTGCATTGCTGTTTGTCCAGTGATCAGTCTGGGCTGCAGACAGAGCAGCTTTAGTTCTTGCTCCTTCTTTTAAGGTGCTCTGTCACCTTGGGAAGGTCTATGCTTTGGCGGAAAGACTTGCCATCTCTTAGAGAGATCTCCCCATCCAAGATATCCTCTCTGTCGTTTTGTTGAAAACCCAGCCAGAGCTGGCAAAGGTAAAAATCTCATTTCACGTCTGCTCAGCATAAATCCCCTGAAGGTGATCAATGTTTCCTAAATCTAAGTGTTTACTTTGGCAACCTTACTAGTTTTTTCTACACATTGTGTGTCTAACTGTACTTGAGAGATCGCCAATACTCTCAAAGTTAACCTTATATTAGATTTCTGCCTGCATATTGAAGCATCTTGATAAATACCCAAATCTTCTAAAACATTTGAGGCTGACAGCAGCTTCCAGGCACTCAGTGAATGAGCCACGCATCAAGGTGCCAGACGAATGCTGTAGAGCTGACTGGTAGGTAGCTGCCATTCAAATTTGGGATCTTCATTTCTGCAAGGTGCCAGGTACAACTATTTGATTATGCCAAGTCCAAGCATAAACATTACAGGACTAATTATAGCTAAAGAGGGGAGCTGAAATTAAAACTTGTCCTTAGACCACTGGCCCACAGAGCTTTATCAATCCCTGCCTGTAACTAGGCGTCCCTTTAACTGCTTTAGCTGAGGAATGAGCTGTGCTTTTCTAGCAGGGAGAGAGTTTACATTAGTGCCAGTATTATCAAGGAAGATGAGTCTAAGTCTCTGATGTGCCTCGTGTCGCCTGCCACTGCATTGCTGCTTCTGGAACTGCATGAGATCTGCTATTTTTTGTTCCTTATGTGTCCATCTGCAAGAGGAGCCAAGATTTAACAAATATCCATTAGCATTGCAGGAGGTGGAGTGGAGACACAAGCCTCACCGTGATGTGCTCCTGAGCCACGTCTTGTTTTTCCATACCGAGAGGTTCTCAGGGAGTTCTCTGTGCGTGTCTCAGGAGAGTGCAGGGGCTTTGTCGTTGTCCTGGGGTTTTGTCGTTGGGATTACAGCGTTAGCATCGTTAGCAATTAAACTGCTAAATCTGTTCCTGTGATTGGAGATGAGGTTGGGTTTAGTCTCCCCCTCCCTGAATCCAGTACAGAGAAGTATGCTCCCAGGATTTTGTGGCTTCTGCTATTAATGTTTTATCAAAAGCTACGATTCGATGCTGTGGCTCTGCAGGGGACCAGATCAGCCTTGCAAAATGCTTCTTGTCCGAGCCACGTAGGTATTGTCAGTCCCTGTGTCAAACAGTGGTCTTGTTCAGCGCTATCAGCATCACAGTCTGAGTGAACGAGAGATGTGAACATTGAGAGGAGTATAGCAGTAAATCGTATCGTGTCGTGTGGTGGCACAGTAGCTTCTCGGGGAATATGAACTCTGCCGTTGGGTTCCCTGTCACAGGGACGGGAACTGAAATCAGTAGCTGATGCAGAATGACTCGGTGTTACCCAAACCTGGTGAGTTTGTAGCTGTAGGGATTACCCAAATGCCTTCTGCAAATAGCAGCCAAGAAAGGGGTGTGCACGGTCTCCCCCATCCTTACCTTTCCACCTGCCTTTTGAGCTGCACAAACATCCTCTTTTATCACGTAGTAAGTCAGGGGGATTTGAGGTTCCCTCGAACCCAAAAGTACTTCCAAATAGCTGTTACCAAGCCTGGTCTCAAGTGGTTTGCATGGTTTCCCTTTCTTTTCTAAGGGAAATATTCTCACTGAGACAGTTGTCTGCCCCCTTTACCCCCTGCTTCTAAGGGAGCAATGTGTCCTTGTAGCAGAGCCCACTCTGAAGTCCCCTCAGTCTGTGATGCTGCTGAACTGGTCCCCTGTCAGCTCCAGGAGTCTCATAGCCTGTATCTCAAATGTGTGGACCCTAACAGCTTGATTGTTTTTCCAGCTTATTATTCATCCCCAGAAGCTGTTTTTCATTTGTGTCTTGTGCCTTCTACATGTATCCTCCCCTGCTCACGCACACTCCCTTTTTTTGACTACACAACCCAAATTCTGTCAGTCCTTGTTCTCCGAATCGATGATTTTGGAGTCCTCTCCCTCCAGCCGTGAGCCCTTTCTCCCACCTGATCTCAGCTGGCCCCTGACAGCAGTTGTGTTGGCGCAGACTTTTCAACCACAGGAGCAAATTCTGAGGTCACGGCGGCAGGCGATGTCTTGAAGGAGACGGAGGAGGTAAAAATGCAGAGCTCTGAAGCCCAGTAGCCTGGCGACGCTAGCAGGTGAGGCCTGAGGCACTACAAACGTGTAGTTTTGCTACAGCTACTTACAGTCACGGCTGCGGTGATTTGCAGTCTGGCGGCACGCTGAATGCTCTCTGCAAAGGCACGGCTAAGCCACACCTGAGAGCCTGCAAAGTAAAGAACAAGAGAAATTTAATATGCAGCTTTGCCATGTTTGCCCTGATTGTTATTTTAATGCATTCAAAGAGGAGAGAAAGGGAGGGAGGTGATAACTTTTCCTGGAGCCCCTGCTCTTGGATCTTAAATAATTTATTCCACCAAGACCTAAGGATTAGACTGCAGCCTGCCCTTGTCCTCCTGCGGAGGAGTGGAGGAGTCATGCAGGGACCTCCTCTTCAGCTGCCCTGGCCCATTTCTGCCTTGCTTTGCTCTTCAGCCAAAGAAGTGTCAGGTATTTGGCTGAAACAGATCCTTGCTGCCATGGGATGCCTGCAGACAGACAGGGAACTTTTCACTTACTTTTCCCTGAGCTTTTAACT
>NW_009622634.1:72612-87419 GCF_000690535.1 Cariama cristata
CTTGTTTCTTAACAAGCGTATAGGACCTCTGTAATGAAGCTATAAAGTTAACCACTTCCTCTAGAAAAAGGATTACTTTCCAGCCATGCACCACTTTTTGGGGGTTTGATACCCCAAGCAGACCTAAACCCACAGCCAAGCCTCATGACTTGCTGGAGCTTGCTGCAGTGGAGTCACATGTGAGAACCTTCCCCTTACCCCTGACCTTGAAAGGTCTGCCCAGGATTGGGAACCCCTCTGCCTAAAGAAGCTTTGTAAAGCCTTATATTTTCACAGCTCCCTCTGGACAGGTTGCTTTGTCTTGGTGATATCTAAACCACAGACCCCCTGACACCAGATCTTACCCCCTGGTACAGATGGGGAAACTGAGGCACGGAGCACAGCTATGTGAATTGGAAAGGCCATGCCAGGAATTCACAAAAGTGCTATAGAAGGGGCACCAGAGTCTTGATTCCTTTCTGCTGCGTGACCTCTAGGCAGTGCTTTCAAGAGTCACACTCTTCTCTCCCAGTTTCAGACCTTAATCAGTTTGTGCTATAAAGGAAGGAGGGAAAGAAAAGGTCTCAAAGGACCCCAGCAGCTCTCACTAGTTTTACCTCTTCAACCTGCGCTGAGGAGTCAGGGCAAATAATCCAGTCCCACGTCCAGCCCCAGCTCATTTTTCTGCAGTGGATGGATGGACAGCTGTCAGAATTGCCCCACTGTTTCCCTGGCCCGTCACACATTTTCCCTTCCAGTAAGTACTTGCTTAAATTCCCTTCCTTGGAAATCCACTCTTTCACTAATGCCACTTTACATTAAGTTAAACCAGCCTGCACTGCAGCGTCTATATTATGCCTTCTCTTCAGATGATCTTTTACTTACTAAAAAAGGCACCTCGACTCCTGGCTCAAATTTTATTTTGCATTATTTAATATTTTTCTCTCAAACCATGTGTCTCAGTAGCATTGAAAGTCTCTGGAGTTTTGGGCTTGGAGCTCTTCCCATGCTCCATATTAACATCTCTCTGCAAGAGGGGTTCGTTAGGGACAAAAAACTCCGCTTCCCCTACCCCTGTGATTCCTTTCCTTTCCAGAAGACTCCTGTTCTTGCAGGCTGAGTGACTAGATATACATCTGTGCATCACCGTGTATATATATCTACAGGCATCTGTATCCATATAGTGCTTTCTACATGATGGGTACCAAACAGTGACATCTCAGCTGATGGTAACTACTAGGAAAGAGGAGCCCTCAGTTCCCCACAGATTGTGTTTTAACTGAGTGTGGAAGAGTGCAGGGAGCAGATTTGTGAGATTTGCTCCCCTGTGCATGTGCATGCCCACTTGGCATCTCCTCATGTTCAATAGGAATATGTTTGTGCTCTCTTTGTACGCCGCCTTCTCTGCTCGTGGCACTGCTGAATAAAAATAACAGTTGATGGTATTCTACGGAAATAGAGGTCGGGAGCATCAAGTATCGCTATTCACCAGAGCGGGTTTGTTTGTTTGTTTGCTTGCTTTTCAGGCAATATTACGAAATGCTCTACAACACAGCAGACGAGCTCTTAAACCTCGTGGTGGATCAAGGGGTGAAGTACACAGAGCTGGAATACATCTATGCCCTGAACTTGCTGCACCGGAGCCAGACGGGTGTGGGAGACCAAACCACCCAGAACATGAGGTTGCAGCGGTTGAAGGAGATCATTTGTGAGCAGGCTGCTATCAAACAGGCCACCAAAGACAAGAAAATCACCACCGTGTAATCTGCTCCGTCGCTCGTATGAACTGAGCAGCAGGGGCTGTCAGGTTGCAGGTCCAAGCCTCTGCATTTCTGTTACAATCAAACGCAAAAGCGCGTATCTTCTGGGTGGCATTATACTAGTGAGAAGCAGAATGCTATTTGAGATTTGGTTTTGGGGTTGTTTTGGGGGTTTTGATGTGTAATCGTGTAATGTTTCCTTAATGTGTTCTCCCAAGAGTGATTGCACAGCAGGAACGGGCATCCTGGTGGAGATTTGGGTGGGCTACTTGGCTTTGCTCTGTTGCTGCTGCTTTGCCGTCAGATGTAAGGCAAGCTGCTATCTCTGGTGGGGTGGGAAAAGAGATTTCACACTGGGTTAGGTCAGAGTCTTCAGTGGAAATTCAGACCACGTGAAAGTAAACAGCACGATGACAGTCAAGCACAGACCTGTTGGTCACATGTGGGAACTTGATGGTTTTGAAGCTGTTCCAACAGCGTTGCTGCACGGAGCCTGTTTCAGCCCTGCCAGTACTATTCTCCGTGACAATTGTAGATGCTTTTAGTTTTCTGCTGTTTCCACTGCAAAGAGATCTAGTTGCTTATTCCTTCAGATAGTGATAAGCCAGTTCTCGTAGTGGGAGGCAGCATGAGACCATTTGTTTCCACTTCTACTTTTTCATTATCACAGAGCCATATGGCATCGGTTTCTACAGCGCGTACTGCACTGGATGATGGTGGATGTAGGAGAAAATTGCCAATATAAGGTAATAGCAAAACTTAATTCTCTTTTTCTGAATATATCTGTTGAGTCTCCTCAGCTCAAAAGATATTTTGTAATCGTTATTTGATGTACTGGAAGGACATGCAGGCTTGTGTAGCTCAGCACTAATGATCAGCAAGGGCAGGAGGAGGGCAGATCCCAGCTCTGCAGTCTGAGGCGCGCTGGTCACCATTTCTGCCCTGCCTTGACCATTTAAAGCCACCTGGTAAAACGCTGAGGAGTTTATACCATCCCTCCAAACCAAGAATACACTGCACTCATATTTGCCAAGTAAATTCTCAACGCAGCTGGGTTTCACATGCTGAGATAGATTCTCTCCGAGCTCTGTAACTGCTTGTCTGTCAGTCTTGAAAGTGCGAAATAAAAGGATAGTTAACGATTCTTCAAAGGCTCTGGTGCTTTGTCTGGAGTTTTTTAAGAACTGTTATTTTTGTGGTATTTAAGACTCCCTTTCAGGTCCAAATTCATATAGTGTCCTCCAAGGTTATATCAGTGTGGAAGTGGGCTTCTGAATCATTCAGTCTAATCCCCAGCTACCACGGGCCAACTGGGCAAGAAGCTTCTCAACCTCCATGTTAAAAGCAGAACCCAGCAGTTCTAGTTGTTAGGACTCTTCTTCTGGTTTCTATTCTCATTTTATTCATGAACCCAGTTTTTCTTAATGCCAATATTGGCCATTAACTGCAAGAGTTCCTTCCTTTCCTTGATAAATTTGCATGAGTGTGGGTGGAGAACGCCATCATGGTAACACGTATGATGACGTGGGGGTCTTTCTGGGGTAACACAGGAGATCTGTGCTCACCTGCTCACACATTGAGATGTGCTGCAGCGTAGATACAGGAAAGCAGGCTATTCCCTATCCAGACTTTGGAGGAAGGTCAAGAAGCTGCTTGGTACATGTAAGGCAGATTTCACACCCTTTGAGGTACAGAAGTGATGTGTGAGGAGCTCTGAATTCAGACTGGGCTGCTGTGGCCTAATGTCACACTATTTTTGATTCCTTTCGTCTTTAATTCCTTAATAATCTGAGGCTCTGCCTTGTCTTCACATGGCTGATCTTGAGCTTTGCAGTCCACGTTTTCTGCCCACCGAGCAACGGTGCTGGTGGGTGCCATGACAGATTGCATGAAATCAAGAAAATTTCATACTTGGGAGTATGTTTGCTTCTACAGCAAATTGTTTAAAGGACTCTTCTTTGAACTGCACTTCACATTGTCCATCCCATCACCACAAGTTGTAAATACAAAGCCCTAGCTCATGTCTGTGCACTGGCCTGAGATGTGAGAAGGCATTTAGGGGATTGCACGACACAAGAACACCATCGCACGACGATGGAGAGAAGACAGGCGGTGACATACAGGGACTTCCCTAGAGCCTGGTGTAGAGGAAAGCAAAGGTTTTGCAATTGAGGTAATTTACAGCATAGAATTAGCTCGTGTCTCTCTCCTCGAGCGTTCAGATTCTCAGTCCTCTCCAAACCTTCGCAAGTGAAGTTAATATTCTGTTCTCTCCGTGTATTAGAGTGGTCACACCGTGGGCACAAAGGGAGTGAGGGTTGCCGGAGGGCACAGAGAAAGGCATGAGCAGCATGTGGCGTGTAGGAATGCAGACCCTGAGCACCTTGTTTCAGCCGCCCATTGACCTACGCTGCACAAGCTTTCTTGCTGCATCACAAGAAGCTGCTGCCAGAAAGAATCCTCGTCAGCCGTAACAAATCTTTCCTGAATATTTTTTCCTGGAAAGGTAGCTTTTGAATGCACTGTGTTTTCTTGCCAGCAGGTGTTTCAGAAGTATAACATGCACAATGAAGATTATGATCTTGAAGCGTAGAGGTCTCCAGACAGCTCATGTTTAGGCAATGCACCTAGTTTTGTGTGTGCATGTGTCGGTTTTAGATCACCCACTCTCCCTGCCGCTTTCCAAGAGAGAACGCTAAATAATCAGCAGGCCCATCCTCTGCGCAGTGCAGTTTGGCTTTGCTAAACCATCTCCCAGTAAGTTTCCCGCTTGCATTTGTGTTTCCAGATAGCGCTAATGGCATGGCAGCAACCCACTTGGTGCAAAGCACCTGGACAATACGAGCAATGAGAGCGCTATTTCGGCACCAAGACTGCCTGGAAAAAGAGAGTCCCCTTTGCAAGGGGTCTGGCTTGTGTGTCGGTTTGTTGCAAATCCTCTCTCACTAATAGGGGATGGAGTGGGTGGGGGAGAGATCTTTGGGGAACGTTTTTTGTTCATTAAGCTGTTATTGCGGGTAGAGTCAAGCTGTTATGCTTAACAGTAAATAACTATTCAGACAAGAGGCTGGCTTATCCACTCACAATGTCCACACACACACGTACACACTCATAAGCACCCATCTGGAGCCACAGCTGGGAGGCCAACCCCAAAGGTGGTGGGAAGAAGAGGGTGGTACTGACGCACCAGTGGCTTCTAAGCAGGTGTTTGGAAAGTCCCTTGAGAGCACATTGTCTCACCCAGGCATCCAGGTAATCCTGTACTCTTCATATAGCAGCCACAACCCTCTCGGGTGTGTAGGGTCCGAGTCACACAGCCCCTTCTGAATGCTCGCGTGTGCTCATGGTCTTGTGCAGATGTGGCAGGCTCTGGCTGTCCTGAATTTATCAGTTCTTCTAGATGCAACAGAAGCACAAGTCTCCGGAGAGTACCAGCCCTTGGGAAACTTGCTGACATTTCCTTGCCAGCATTTACTTTTCCTTTCTTTGGCGTGGTGTCTGGTGACCATTTCTCCATCCCAGCCTGTGGAACCCGGTCACACAGACGGGGCATTTATGGCAGATTCACAGTGGAAGATGGTTTCCCAAAGGGAACAAACCACATGAGGGTGTTGCAAACTGTGCAAAGACCCAGGAACCCCCTTTATCTTAGATCTGAGCTGTGCACAGCACAACTTACTCCACTTCTGCCCTGAAGGAGGGACCCAATCCTCAGTCCGGTACCTTCTTACAAGACTGCCGGTAACATCTCTGGTTCTGTTCTCTGCACCAGCTCTTGCCTACAAGCCATTCTGCAGTCCTGATGTGACCCTGCAGGACACAATGGTTTATGGACGAGGCCTAGAGATTTTGTTTTGTATCGCAACATGAAATGCTGTCAGCTCCACCAGCGCTTAGAGAGTAATCATTACGTGGATGTGGCCCTTTGGTGCTTAAAGAGACAAGGAAATACTTCTCCAGACCGCAAAATGAAGTATTTTCATGGGGGCTGTAAAAGTTCATGAGGGTTTCACAATTTCCTCTTTACAGCCTCATAATCTTTACTGGGTTTTAATTATCACACTATTTTGAAGCCTGCGCCAGACACAATAGCAGAAGTGGAAAGTACAGCAAATAGCTCCGGTTCTTTTCACAGTTGCCTATCGGTCACCAGCTCGTCCTCCCCCAAATGCCTCCTCCCTCTTGACATCCTCTTGATTAAGGATGATATAAACCTGCCTGTCTGACAGATATACGTACAAATACGTGTATGTACACACACGGCATAGATAGATAAGACCCCAGGGATATCGTGGTGTGGGTCCCTCCAACCTTATAATCTGCCATACATGTGATGAGCGTGGCCATTCAGAGACAGCACCGGCTGGAAAGGTTTGCTGAGCAGTAGTTCCACTGAGACTCTCTTTTTGCCTTTTATTGGCTGCGTTTTTATTTTATTAGCATGAGTCATAATTGCAAATTTCTTTTGGAATGTGGTAGATATAGCAATAAAGGGGAGGGCACTCAGGGAGCAGGGGAGAGCTGCCAAGAGGAAATTAGCATTGCAGTAATGTTGATTCTATTGCTCTTAGACAAGCAGGGAGCTTTTTTTGGGGGCTAAAGAGTCATTTTACTGAGCTGAGACATGGAGAAGTCACACAAACGGCCACTTGCACACTGATCCTTAGTCCTGGGGATTCATTCCCATAGTGGAACACACCATAATACACAAGCCACCTCCATCACTGTGGACCTTGGCCACAAAGCTGACTGTGCTCTCATCTCAGGAATTTATTACCCAAGGATTCATCCTACTGCACTTTAAATACCCAGTGACCCACATCAATTATATCACAGTAGCAACCTGAGCCTCGGGCAAGGCTGGATGTCCATCGCTGTGTATGTGCATAGCGGGGGATGTTCTGCCCTGAAGAGTTTGCACTCCAAACAGGTGTGACAGATGATAAACTCGAAAGGAAGCTGAGATGCAGAGAAGTCAAATGTTGCTCTCCAGGCCATGGTCCCTGGTGTACTAGCCCTGCTCTTTCATTACTGGGCAAAACCATCTTGTCAATCCGAGCTGGAGCTGCCTGTGCCCTGCAGTTCACGTTTTAGCTTTTTGCATTGAATAGGGAGCGTGCTCAGAAATGAGGCGTTTTGCTTTATTTTTCGTTCCTTCCTTTGCTGATTGGATCTAACAACTGAGCCAGGAAAAAAAAAAAATTAGGTAGCTGCAGCCAGCATATAATCATTAAATTTGCTTTTGGATGACCTGTGTGAAATTCATCAGGAGCGATTTATTGGGAAGTTCATTGTATCGGTGTTCATTATTTACTCTGTTAGGCTTAGGCACAGTGGCAATCAGTGGAGAAAATTGGACTGTTAGGGCCTTGGACTTCAGTGTTTGTAATTTCCTCTACCGACTTGCAGCATGAAATGCATTTGGCGCAGACAAATCACTCCCTCCGCTGCTACAGCTCAGTGTGCTCGTCCGGCGGTGCCCAGCCATCATTGTGGCTCTGACAACTGGAGAGGTGAAAGCAGGTCTGGGGAAAAGAACAGAGAAATAGAAAGCAGCCTGAATCCCGACCCTGGTGTTGAGCACTTCCAAAGGCCCGCGGTGACTTTAATTAATGTCATGGTTATTTTTCATGCCTCTGCCACCCAGCTGAGGCAAAGCTACTGCTCTCCCTCCTGGCGAAGTTCCCCCTCCATCGCTGGACTCTGACAAGTACAAGCAGGCCAGGCCTGAGCTGAGGGACTAAAAACCAGGGGATCCACAAGAGAGAGACTGGAGAACTGGTAATGTTTGTGTTACACAGATTGCATTTTCCTGGTCATCAAGGGGAAGATGCAAGAGGAACAGGCCTGGAGTTGAAATACCTCTCCATGGGTCTCTCCTTCCCTCGGCAGCTGCACTGTTTGCTGGCCCCCTGCCCTGGTAAAGACACCTTGCAATGACAAGCCTCAACACATGACATTGGAGTAGCTTTGTGGTTCTGAACGTCGCCAACTCCATCAGCTCTGTAATAACCAGCCATCAGCTCTCTCGTGGTATCTACAGTGCTTCTCCAGCAGGATTTGCCGTCAGAGTCTTTGAGTCCACCCCCCATGCCAAGGGACAGTCTTCAAGGTATCTCTGATCCTCCACGGTGCCTTGTTTGTCCCGTAGCTGGTGGTGCATCCCACCACCACCAGCAAGGGACCAGAGGAGAGCAGAGTTTCTGGGATATGAGGAGTTGGGTGCAGACAGGGTGTTGGACTGAAGTAAGGGAGGTCTCACCTCCTGTTTGGGACAGATGTTGGGGGGGGGGGGGTTACCCTGATGGACAAAGTCCCCAGCAGGCTCAGACTGTCAGAAAGACAGGGAGCTAATGAGACAGAGAGACCTGGGCTTCCCCAAGCCCCTCTGACCCCCTCATCCAAGACTTTTAAGACTATTGCTTTGCTCATGCAGGGTGCTGGCAGCTGTCCCCACATGGGGACTTCTCCAAATTCAAGGCGGTCAGCTCTGATGTGACACACACAGACACACGCCCCAGTGGACAAGCTGAGGGGAGCGCAGCAAGAAACACGAGGATCAGGGGGAAATGAGTAAACCCACGCCACTGACTGCAGGGAACTGATTTAAGGAGTCTGGCTGTGCTCCAGCTCTGGCTGAATACCACTAACACAGCCATAGGAATAAGCTGAAGGGAAGATGTCAAATAGACTCACGCGACTGCCCCATGACCATGAAAACTAGGACCTGCAAATCTGGGTTACACATGATTTGAGAAGCATGCAAGCTGCCTATTTTACACCTTGTTCCTACTCAGGAGCACCAAAGCAGCATTTAAGGTTTCCCTTTCCTCCCTACATCCAGCTGGGTCCTTTTATTGCTTGGTGCTTCTTGGTGAATCACCGAGTGAATTTGCATGGGGCTTTTGCAAGTGCAAAGAGTTATCAGAGTGCTCGGGCTGTCTATAAATCTGCTTTGCATGTGGCATGTGTTTGGGAGCTGATTGTTTTTATAATTGAATAGTAAATCAATGTATTTAAGGCCAGTGTTTGCCGTTAACACTTCTGCGTGTGAAATGCTCCCTCTGTCAATAGTGGGAAGGTTTTATTAGGATAATAACTGCTGATTTAGAGCTTCAGTTCTGGTTTTGGGGTTTTTTTTAATGCTCAGTTCAGTGCTTGCTGTTCCAGAGCCAGGAGAACTTGGGGAACAGTTCACACCACAGCCAAGCACCGTTTGGAATGCAACATGAGATTGAATGTCTGGGGAAACATCTCTCACCCTCTGTGCCACATCAGCCCCTTCAGCAATGAGGGAACAGCAGATTGACGAGTTTTCCTTCATTAGCACAGCTGGAGTCACTTCTCACCTGCCTGAACTACTCCATCCCCTTCTTTAAGCTTTCAGCTTGAGAAACTGAGTGCAGTGAAGGCTCTTCTAGACACGTTTTTCGGGACTGAGTCTACCTCAAACCACTGATCTTCACTGGGCCAGGCTGACTGTGATGTGAGTTGCCCTTTCTCTTACCTTCCTGGCCACCAGCCAGCCATTCTCCTTCCCCTGATCGAACGTTGGCCTAGAAGATTTATCTCTCCTTGGTGCATCCAGAAATCCCCCTTCTCATATGAAGAGCAGGAACGTGTCAGATGAGGCTGTGAATAACTGGGCCCGCATACTGAGCTGTTGCTCATTAATCACTCAGAAGACAAGCCCAGCCGTTTAGGGGAACTGTAAAAGTCCCTCATCTGCATGATTAGCTCTTTCCCAGCTGATTACAGAAGAAGGACACTCTTTGAACAGCTCCTGTGTTTTTAATGATTCCTTAAACGTGAGTAGATTACCCCAAAAAGCTCTGGGCAACCAGAGACAACCGTTTGTGCCATCCACCCTTTAGTGGATCAAGAGAGCCTGCATTACCAAATGCAGAGGGGTCGGATGGGAGGACACCAAGACATCCATGGGCACACAACCACTGACTCCCATGGAAGGGTCACCCGTGCCACGTAGAGGACATGGAGGAGAGAAAGGTTGAGTAAGAGCGGTCTGGGCACAGAGGTGACACCTTACAGATGGCTGGTCAAATATGGAGACAGATGGTGACACGGGACCTGACAGATCTTCTGCAGCAACATGGGCAGATGCTGCCTCCCCTTCATAGATCCAATGGCCACAAGAAGGCAGTCAGTACAATGTTCCATGTGGCCAGAGTGGCTACTTGGGTGAGTAAGGGCTCCTGCTGCTAGGACAAAAGTTGCCGTGTTATGATGTGAAGCCCCACACCCTGCAGACCTGCATGTTCATAGATAGCCATCGGGAGTCCATGAAATCACGGTGCTCTGGCTTTTCTGTCACATTCCTCCCCCAAGACATCCATGCCTGCTCATCCCGACAGAACGGTTCCTTGTGCAGCTGTGCTGCAAATTTGCCTCCCCAAATTTTGACCAAGTGATGCAGTGAGCCAAGAGAGCTGGTTGCAAAGAGATACAGAGGAACAAGGCAGGCTGGTACAAAGATCTCCAAACAGGACAGGCACCAGAGGAATCAGCCAGCTTGTAGATGAGCTCATGAAGATGCAAGCACAGCCCTTTCCCTGGAGCCTGAGAGCACCGCGTGCTCCGGCACCCACCACCACCCCCTCAATGCCATCCACATGATGAGATGAAGAGCGTGGTCTGACATGTGCTTGCCCTGAGGTGGTGAAGGCTGCCTGCACGGTGGACGGGCTCCAGTTGGATCTAACACCTGCTGAAGTGTTAATAAAAAACAGCTCATGGGTGGTGTTTGAAGATTATTTACATCTACCTAACTACTGCTAAACCCCCCACCCCGCTCACCTGACAACTTCAGCGGCACAAAACCAAACCCCACAACTTTGCGCAGCAGCCCTCAGATTTGACCCTTCTCCATGGAGGTACAGGCTGCCCGTGAATGGCTTCTCCTCTCCAACGTTCCTGGCCAGCCTTGCTTTCCAGGAGTGGCCAGATAAGCACAATAATGAAGCAAACCCGGGGGCCAGGGTAACATTTTGGGGGTGGGAGCACCAAACCCTGCCAGGAAATGGTGCCCACCCAGGACCATGGAGAAGCTGGAGCTAAAAAGTGACGGCAGCCTCCGAGGGTACAGAGGGATGAAGAAAAGGCAGAGGGAAGTGCACAAATCATTGACAAGGCATAAAACCCAACATGGCTCACGGAGGAAGATGGACAGACAGCTGTCAACCCTTTGGGATGGCCATGTTTAGCTTTCAATGTGCAATTCACACAGTGTGATTTATGGAGGAAAAAAAGCTGGATTTTCCATCCTCTTTGCTAAGGAAGGAGAACATGTCCTGGGTAATCCCCTGGCTGGATGTGCTGTGCTGGACCAGGGATGTGGCACTGGAAGGAGGAGGTCTCAGGTGACATTTCCCACCACCCCATCTATTTTCTGCATCCACCAAAATTACCATTATACCTAGGCATTTTGTTTCCCCAAGTCTGCTTCTTTTTTAAATGGTTCCATAAAGGAACAGTCTGTCTCCAGCCCCAAATACATAAGACTAATTTCACTCCAGTTGCCATCCCCCCATGGAGAAGGGTCTTAAAGGAGCCATTTCATCTCGGAGTACACGAGCAGGCAGCCGGTCCCTGCACTGCCAAGCCAAACAGATGGGGTGGGGGGAGACAGGGCGGGAGGACAAGTGTGTTTCTGAGGTTTTAATAATCCCTTCTCCTGTCTGAATCATCACAAATCCCAGTGGAAGGGCAGGCATTTTCCAGATGGTAGGAAATAAACTCTGGGACACTTCCATGCTGAGAACTCATTAGCCCTGCTGGCTGTGCTCCAAGCTCGATGGCAGTCCATGTAAACTGTATTTGGACCTGCCCTTTTTCCATCATCTGGTCCCATGAAATCTCCAGCCCCATCTTACACAGACAAGCTGCCCAGCTAGCTATTAATTTGATTATGTGTGGCCTTTGCTTCTTGGAGAGCTTAGAGCTCGGGCAAGTATCTTGCCGTAAACCTACTGGATGCTAATCCGAGCAGCTCAGCTGCCTTCACACCACCCATCTGCTTGCCACTCGTTTGATGCTAACCTGCCCATGTGGAGACCGGGGAATAGTGAGGTATTTGGCTGGCTTCCAGGTTGCAAAGGCAGAGCACTGGATGGGGAAAAAAAAAAAAAAAAAAGAAAAATGTATATCTGTACATGCACGCAAAGTGTTTTAAGCCCAGCCACTGCCAAATGTTACAATTGTGCTTTGCACGGGCTGCAGTGGCGTTCTCTGTCCTACCACACACCCCATGCACCCCAAAAGCTGGGGTGGGGGGTTCTGCCAGGCAGTATCTGAACTTGGCGGCTGTCACTGCCACCCATCACAGATGACAGGGCCTCCAGAGCAATCGCAAGGCTCCAAGTTACCCCCTTCTGCCCCATGTCTCCAAGAGCCCTTAGCTGAGTGGCAGGAAAGCCGCATGAGCAGTACCAGGTCCTGGTAGGGCTCTGCTGCTGGAGGTGTTTCTGGCTGCAGTAGCAACCTGGCTTAGTAAGCAGGGTGCTCCTCCTTGGGTGGCTGCAAGATGTCAGACTCAGCCAAAGCTGGGATGTAGAATAAAGGGTTCTCTGCAGGGTTTTTTTTCTCTCTAAAACCTCATAGCTTTTTCATAGCACAAATCTTGCCCAGCTGGCTGATATCTCAAAGCCCTTTAACAAGTCCCAGTTAAAGATCGATGTTTCCACAACTCAGTGGGGTAAAAAGTGTCCCACTTCCTACAGCGGTGACCCAATTGCCCCCTGTTTTAAAATATGGGAGGCACAGTAAGAAAACCCCATGCCAGTTGAAAGAGACAGCAGGACTGTCCTGTTTCATTCCAGCAGTGTTTTATACAGCAGAAACTGTTTTGAAGAGGTCCCTGCAGTGTAAGAGCAGACTGACTGGTCGGGTGGGGTTCAGCCCTCCAGTGCCATTTGCAGCCCAGTGTGTGACTCGACACTGCAGATGCACGGTGAGGACAGGCAGCAGTTGTTTCACCCCTGCACTATGGCGCTGGGCTGCCAGGAGGGCATGTGGTAGCTGACGGCCGTATCCTGCAGTCACAGGGAGTCCCAGTGAAGGAGGGAAGCAGGTGCTGATAATCCTGCAGTCAGGGAGTGCAGGATTCACATCAAAAAGTGACTTTCCTGCTTTGCAGAAGGTGAAATCTGCAGGTGTAGACAATAAAACGGTATGGCTTTGAGAAGGAGAATGTCCTAGATACCATGAAAGCCTGAAACAGCTACAGCAGCCCAATAGGGCACAAGTAGCTCCTGTCCTCAAGCAGCTCCTGCTTGGCTTTGTAGCTCTGGTGATTCAGAAATTGTTCTCCTAGCTCACAACAAATCCAAAAGCCTCCCAAAACATACTCCCAGCTAGGATCCTTTCTTCCCTTTCAGGATTTTTCCATCCTTTCCTGAGCTCTCCAGCCCTTGCCTTTGCTGCTCATCCCTGAACAGAGTCCTAGATACGCACCGTCTGGAGAAGAGCCTTCGCAGGGCAGCCTCTGTGCCCAGAGGGCCGTGGGAGGAGGCACGGGCTGCTTAGTGGAAAAGGAGTAAATCCCATTAAGGGTTTTAACATTTATGGCCAGCGAGATAATGAAAGAAGGTAATTTGGGGTAGCTTTATTGCAGTTATCATAATGTTTCCCTGAAGCACAAAGATAAAAGCCAGTGGATAATGTCCATAAGGAGTTTTTATATCTGCCTCTTTTTTATTTTTTTTAAGCAATAGCCATTGCAAAGCTGGGTGTCATTTTACAAACACAGAGAAGGCAATTATGTGATGTTGAAACACAGAATTACAAGACTCCCAAGGCTCACCTGGCTGTCAGGACCCATGCTGGAGACCCACTGAAATAACCAGGAATCTACCATCCCCAGCATTAAATTATTTTACGATGCAGGGCAGTGCTCTCCCAATGTTTATCTTGCAGGGACCTGTATTTGGAGACATCCTGGCACATCTTCTCTTCCTCTCCTCCTTTATTTTCTGGCTTTAGATTTTCATTTCACCGTGTCCTGCAATGTAAGAGGAAAGGTACATGATGGACTGGGAACAGGAGAGACCTAAAATGAGAGAAAACAAATAATTTTTTCTTTTTTCACTCTGCACTAATGAACTTGTGGAACTCACTGCCACAGGGCATGACTGGAGCCAAGAGGTTACTGTGCACAATTCAACTAATCGCAAAACATGCTCACGCAAAACTCAAATATCTTTAGCGTCTTTACTTAAGATTTATATTAAGAATGGCTTGGTTTCTGTGAGGCATTTTTTGTGGCCTATAGCTTGTTGTTGGCTGCCATTGGGGATTTTTATTTCTTCCTCTGAAACATGGCGTGATGAGCTTTCTGTTTCCTCAAACAGGAATGTTACAAATCAGTATTTTTAACACAGTGCAGCAATGCTTTGCAGGGCTAAACAAACCCACCATCCCAGAGAGGTCACAGCACCAGCACCCATGGGTGCCAGACTGTGGTAGCAGACAGGCTTTTGTGGTTATTAAAAAAAAAAAACGAACAAGTAAAGGTATTTCAAAAGTTGTCATTTTACTTTCCCCCACTGCGAAAGCATAATCTCTTATTATTTCCCAAATGTTTCCAGCAAAATTAGATTTTTCCACCAGTTCTGAAACTGTATTTTTTTGTTTAAGGGAAACACATTACCTCACCATTTCAAACACCTCCAGACCCTCACCCCAGCAGCTGGCTGTGACTCCCAGTATAAATGATCGGTGTCACCAGCCCTCACAGACAAAAACTAGGATAACCCAGACTGGTCTGTGACTAAAACAGCTGACTGGGAGCCAGGGCCACAGGCTCTCTGCACTGCCCTATATTCTTGCCATGGTGCCACTGAGCAAAGCTGCCATCTTGCACAGAGCCCATTTTGGCCTAGGGCTTTGTGGCTGGATAACAGTGCCCTGCAAATTGTCCGACAGTATTGACTTTGCATCCCGATCCGGAACACACAAATGGAGGTGAACACACTCTTCCCTCTGCTGTGGAAGAGTGGGGAAAAAGAGAAAAGGAGAGGGGCTGTGTGAGGGGGGGATGCGGTGCCTTCAGCC
>NW_009622634.1:87619-94317 GCF_000690535.1 Cariama cristata
GCTTCTCCCATCGCCACGGCTACGGGAGAGTAAACAAGATGGCGGCGGCCCGTGCGGCGGGGTGAAGGGGTGGTGGTCGAGCGCGAAGCACTCGTAGCGAAGCTCTCTCCGCCTCCTCGCTTCTTACTACGGCTCATGGCGGGGGGCGAGGAGAAGGAGGGAGAGGGCAGCCTCGGGGCGCTGCTTCCCCCTTCTGATGGGCCACCGCAGCACCGCTCCCAGGGGTTCCCCGGGGAGTTGTCCCAGGACAGGCCCAGCCTACGGCAGCCACCGCTCAGCCTCCCTCACGAAGAGGACAAGCAGGAGGAGGATGACGAAGAGGAAGAGGAGTCACAGCGCACAGAGGTGCAGCTCAGTGCCCCCCAGCTATTTGGAGAGGGGTGTGCTTGTGAGGGACCAGCCCTTTCCCCCCTCATCACCCAGTGCAGTTGTGGGGGAAAGCAGGGGGAGCAGATGGGGACATCAAGTAGTGATTTCTCTGTTCCCCAAAGAGGGGAAAGACTGGTTTCATCTGTTTCCTCTCACTTCTGCCTTTTTTCAGGGTCCTTTTCATCCCCGTGGTGTCCAGGATAGTTCTGGGTTGCGCCTCTCTCTCCTTGCTGTATAAAGACTAGGGATGACCTGGCATATGGATAGTGAAATTAAACCCCTTTCCTGTTTATATGCCCAGCCCTGAGATTCAATAAGCTCCTGGACCCAAGTGGATTTTTTCTCCCTGCTCTGCTGGGCTTTAAAGTGCCCACTGCTACAGCATTATCACCTCATATTTTTACCTAGTGGAAATGCGTCTGTAGTCTCCATGGCTATAACATGTAGGTGCCATAATTTAGATTACCATTTGAAACATTATTTATCTTGGTCCCTAGATGAGCGATTGTTGTGTGACTTCTCCAAGCTTACAGGAATTTCACAAACCATTGGCTTATTTTGTCATTAAACCTACGCAGTGGTTCATTAGTGCCATCTGTCAAGTACCCTCTTTGGCAAAGACTGTTCTCTGAAGAGTAGCACTAGCTGCTCATGCTGAACAAATTTAAAGGACCTCCAATAATGTGCATATTGGGGTGCAACACTGGGGTTATGTTAGTGCTGATTTGCTGAGATGTTAACATCCATAATCAATGTGAGTTTCATGGCTCAACATCTCTGGAAACGGGTCCTATTTAGAGCTGTGCATTTAAACCAGAAGGTAAAAATAAAATCTGAACAAAAACCTGATGAACCTTTTTAAATGTATAGAACGAGTACATGACATGTTTCTATTTGTCTATTTTGAGAGCTGTATTCATCATTTTTCCTAATGTGTAGTGCTTTAGTAGGGTGATGGAGCACTAAAAGCAGCATTTGATTGAGGACTTTTATTAAACTCTGTTCCCAGTTGCATCCCAAGCAGCCCCCAGATTCTACCACGTGTGGAATTTCGTTTCATAAATCTCCCCTTAATCCATTCTTCTCCCTGCCCTGATATTTTATAGGGTCGGTTTGATGGAGTGTTGGATGAAGACACAGTGGCTGAGGGACTCCACAAGCTGGGGCGCTCAGCCCCTGGTATCGAATACGTTTATCTTAATCTATCGCTTTCAGTAAGTATAGGCAAAGAACATCAATGTAAACTGCTGCTCTGCTCAAAGTTCTCTCTTTTTAACAGAAAATAGTTGGTGTAGTAGAAAAACTTCAAGAGGCAGGTTTTTGTTTCTACCTGTCAATGCTGTTTCATGTACATGCGGCTTTTGACAAGACACAGCATGGCTCCTGCTGACAACTGCCATATTGGTATTGTTTTTTTCACTTAGTAGCAATAGCAGTAAGATTTTCCCTTACCCAGTCTTTGAGTGTGAAAAGGTATCTTTCTGCTTCAGTTGGCTAGGAAAAAAAAAAACAGAAAAACATGCTAAACACCTGAGAATGCTGCGTTCGTTGTCCCTTCAGAAAGTTAAAATGGTTGTGTCTTTTTAAACATTACTTGCTGCCACTCCCTTTGCTATGCAGCCTTGTTTTTCTGGCATTTTTCCTAGCTAGAGCCATCTCTCCAGGTTGTGTTTTAAAGTCTTCTTTTGACATTTTCTCCATTCATGGCTGGTCTGCAGGTCTAACATCACTTTTTGTGTATGTCATACTGTTCTGACCCATCCAGCTGGAGGGACCTTGGGGCACCTCTTCAATGTCTCCTGCTACTGTGTATCTCTCGGGAGAGCAGCTAGTTATTAAAATCTCTTTGCTCCATTTTTCCAGGGTCGTGAGTTAAGTGACATTAACATTCTCTCCAGATACGTTCACCTACAGAAGCTGGAACTTTCATATAATAAAATTAATGGTATGTAGTAAATACACTAGTAAATTCTTGGGTTGTGAAATCATTTAAGATGAGAAATGCACTGTACCATGTAGCTTTAGTATCACAAAGCCTGGTCTACATTTTAATGGTGTAAGTACTCCAGCTCTACAGAATGAGGCGATGGCTGAATCTTCTTGATAATGATGTATGGGCCATTCAGACAGCTGCACCAGCATATGTTTATCAGTGGGAACATGGGGATTATTGTCCAGTTTATTATCCAAAGATAAAATGCAAGGAAGCATGTCAATACAAGGTTAAGGTTGAGATTTTACATGTGCAGATGTTATAATATTTAAAGTTATGCCTGGTACGGTTTTCCCACCCTTGGGCTTTCCTTTGTCAAGGTTTCCCTTTGGTGGCAAAATGTAAAAAAAATGATATCCTGGATTTAGAAAGGTAACAAGCGGAGACTGGGGTAAACTCTATCATCTTCTGCTCCTTCCCTCTCCCTTGTACTCCCCAACTCATTTTTTAATTTAACACCAAAAGGAATAAGCTGTGGTGGGCAACCTGTTGCATTATTTCTTTCAAGCTCATTTCACTTGAGGTGCTGGCGTTCAATAACAGCAGCATTTTTGTAAGGCGGCACTTCTCCATGCTCATTGTACTAACTGTTTGTCTGTGAAGGCTAGGTCTGAACAAAGCAGGGACTTTTCCATAGCAACTAGTCATTTAGTCTTCAGTAGTGGCCTAAGTGCTTTTCTCCACTAATTAATAACTTAGGACAGAGGTAGTCTCTCTCTCATTCCAGAGGTAGCTAGAATATAAAACTATATTCTGGCTTACAGACAAATCAGCTGACGTGATGGAAATTTAATGTAGAACTTGAATATTTATTCTTTGTGGTCTAGAAACCATCTTTTTTTTCTAGTAGAAGATGTTAATATATCTGGTTTCTGCATTTTAAACATCACTTTCAGAATGTGTAAGTACAAATTGATTCTTGATTGCTATAGGACATAATTACCACATTTTGACATGATGATCTGTGCATTTACCTATGCAATCATGTACAGGATTTGACATTTTTTTGTTTGGTTACTAGATCTTTCTTGTATAAGTCACATGCCTTACTTGCTAGAACTGAATGCTTCCAACAATGAATTGACTACATATTTCGTTTTTAAACCACCTAAAAATCTCAAGGTAAGTTGCAAAAACTGCATTTTATAGGTTTAAATTCAAAACCATTTTCTAAATCTAATTTAGACATTGTATTTGGACATGAGCAAAAGCGAATTTTTGTATCTCCCTTATTCTTCTTTCTTACCTCATTTGACATTTTAATAGCTTTTCCAAATTTGGGGGTATTTTACACTGCACGTTTCAGTCTTTCGTTTTCTTTCACACTCTGAACCCTTGCGTGCCATGGGAAGGTGTATCGTACAGCTAACTGTTCTAGCCAGAGGTAAATATGGCCAGAATTTTTTCTTTGCTTGTCGAATTCATCAGGCCTTTAGTGAGATCAGTTCCTGCCTTTCAAATTGACTGGTACCAATTGTTACTGTGAAACACATACTTAAAGTGTAGCTGTGTGCTAGTCTTCCCTTTGCTGTTGTTTTCTTGTAGCTCACTTTGGGTTATAAAAAGCAGGAGGTTGTTTTGAAACACGACCTCCATGTATTTCTCTGTCTTCTCTGTTAGTTTTTTGATATGTATGAATAATTACAGGATCATTAACGATAATGTTATTGGAAGAAAGTATAGTTTTGGAAGTTCCCAAAATGTGAATTCTATGTGTCATAAATAGGAGCCTTTCTGTTTATGTCTCAGTATTAATATTAATGTTGCTCTTATTTCTTCCATACCCTTGATAGCAAGTTTAATCTTACAGCCGTTTAGTTTCACAAGACAGCTGTAAGTGCTGAAGGTATGAAACTAACTTTCTGTCTCCTTTTTTCTTTAGGAAGTAGATTTTTCATACAATCAAATACCTACAATGCAAGATTTGTCAGCATACCAGTCACTTACTAAACTCTTGCTGGATTGTATCCTTTATGGAAACCTGAATGAGATAAAAGTTGCTTGTTTGCTTTCTGAACAGCGGTTTGCTTCAAACAGATACTTGTTTTCTTTGCATTTTTCCTTCATGTCACTTTTGTCTTTAGAAGCAAGATTAAACACTGTAATTCTGGTAGTGAAACTGGCCTTAATTTACTTAAGCATATATGGTGTTAAAAGTGTCTGTGTATACATGTAAGGATTAGCCTGCTAGAGGAACACAAAAAAACCTCCACTTTGCATCATGTAAAACTGAAAAAGTGACGTGTCACGCTGTCTTTGCATGGCAGAGGAAATAAATAATCTCAGTATTTTTATATAAGAAAGGTCAATAGGAAATCAGCTTGGAACACTAAGCTCCCTTAAATGAAAAAGGCGCATGTTGTTTAATCTTAGACCTAGCTAATTATGCAGAGAGTGGAGAGGCTCTGTGGAGGACAAGGCCATTTAATGACAATGAAGAGAATCTTTAAGTGAGAGAAAGCTTCCTGGGGTATACTGAGGGAAGTACACAGAACGAAGGTGTTCTGCTGCCCGCCTTCCACACTCTCACTGTGGTACCCAGCTTGTGGGATTAGAAACACTATTCTGGCAGAAATCAGATAAACATGAACCTGCAGATTAAGTTTCTTCATTGCTTACTTTTCCAAGGCTGTCCATAGTACTTGTAGTATCCCTAAAGATTCTCCTGTGCTTTTCTGAAAGGTCTTCTGGAGTTTCGTGTTGACATCCTGCCGTACTTAAAATTGCTTCCTGAGGGCTCATGAACCTTTTTCCTCTTTGCCTCATAAATTGCATCTTGATTTTCTGCTCTCTGAAAAGGAGAAGACAGCAGGCTGTTGCAGGTTTTTTCTCTGTCTCGTGTGCTCGAAGTAGCCTATTACCAAACGATATTAATACAATGCCTTTTTCATGTACGAGCAGATAAAGCATTTGCAGGGCGTCCAGGTTACATTATTCACACGTTTTACGAGGTGTGCAGGTGACATGATTCTTGTCAGAAAATGGCATTGAGACACTATCCCTTTGCAATTCTAATTTTGCTTCGTAGAGCAAAAACCATACAGCAAAATGAAAAGGAAGAAAGATCAGAGATTTGTATTGTGGATCTGAATCAGTTTTTTTTTTTTTCATTTGGTTTCAGTGCAGTAGCGTGCTGTCTTCAATTTCTTCATTTGTCAATGAAGATACCGTTGAAATAGGGAGAAAAACTGTTTCATGCATACAGTCGCAACAGGACCCTCTGAAATAGAGAAAATTGGGTGCAGAATGTAGAATAGTGAAGTGGCACTGTTCCTAACCCATGTCAAGCACTCCTCACCAAAGACATGGCAGACAAAACAAGCTGTTCTTTGTAATTGTAAATGAAAATACTGTATTAAATATCATGCAGTAGCAGGAATTGGCATGCATTTCTCATTGACAGTAACTAAGCATTTCTTACCATACCTAGGTGAATTATGATGCAGATGGTAAGGTCATTGTAACTTTTTTCTGGCGGGTGCACACACAAGCACACCTGACAGGTTTATAAACGAGTTTTCAAGGAGAAAACTGCCCAAACCAGAAAGGGAGACAGCTTGGGCAATAATATCTGACAAAACATTATAGTGAGTCATTAAAAGACTAAAACTGATTGTATTAGTTTTTAGTGCTGAGTAATTTGCTGCCTCATATTGATGCTTATAGCTTACACAATATTTTTTCCTCACCAAAACTTTTCCTCCTCAGTTGAAGGAGAAGCAGTTGCACTTTAGATGCAAATCAATTAATATCTGTCAAATATTAGTGCCTGTCAGTGGTTTTGGTTTCTTTTCTAAAATGACAGTCTAGTATGAGGTCCTACAAAAAGATAAATCTGTGCTTACTAGCTCATTTCTCCTCCTCTTCTTCCCCATCTACGCCTGTGACTGTAGAACTTGGGTAGGGTACAATTAAGTCCCTATGTAGGAATGCAGTTACGAAAAACCAGTTAGGTCACAGCTGTTAAAGAGTATTCTATTGGCCCTGGCTAAGCTTACATTTTAGAATCATAGAATCATTTAGGTTGGAAAGGACCTTTAAGATCATCGAGTCCAACCATACACCTAACATGGCCAAGCCCACCACTAAACCCTGTCCCTAAGCACCACATTTACGCATCTTTTAAATACCTCTGGGGATGGTGACTCCACCACTTCCCTGGGCAGCCTGTTCCAGTGCTTGACAACACTTTAGGTGAAGAAATTTTTCCCAATATCCAATCTAAACCTCCCCTGGCACAACTTGAGGCCGTTTCCTCTCATCCTATCGCTGGTTACTTGGGAGAAGAGACTGACCCTTGCCTTGCCACAACCTCCTTTCAGGTGGTTGTAGAGAG
>NW_009622635.1:0-978 GCF_000690535.1 Cariama cristata
CCATAGGATGTCATGCACATGCTATGCCACGCCATGCACACGCCATAGGATGTCATGCACACGCTAAGCCACGCCACACACACGCCATAGGATGTCATGCACACGCTAAGCCACGCCACACACACGCCATGCCACGCCACACACACGCCATAAGATGTCATGCACATGCTATGCCACGCCACACACACACCATAGGATGTCAAGCACACGCTATCCCATGCACGCACACACCATAGGACGTCAAGCACACGCTATGCCATGCCACGCACACACCATAGGACGTCAAGCACACGCTATGCCACGCCACGCACACACCATAGGATTTCAAGCACACGCTATGCCACGCCAGGCACACGCCATAGGATGTCAAGCACACGCTACGCCACACCACGCACACGCTATAGGATGTCACGCACACGCTATGCCACACCACACACACCCCAGAGTACATCATGCACATGCTATGGCACGCCACACACGTGCCAGAGTATGTCATGCACACGCTCTGGCACGTGATGCATACACCACGCACATGCCAAGCACACATGGCACAGTATGTCATGCACCCGCTATACCACGCCACGCACATACCATACACATGCCACACACACGCCACACACCAAGGCACGTTATGCACGCATGAAGCACACATGCCATGCACACGCCAAGCAAGTGCTACAGCATGCTGCGCACGTGCCACGCACATGCCACGGACATGTCAAGGCACACCGCGCACACGTCAAGCACGTGCATCACGCAGACACCACAGCGTGCCATACACATGCTACGGCACGCCGTGAACATGCCATACACGCACCACGGCATGCCAAGCACACGCCAAGGCATGCCGTGAACACACCAAACGCCCACGCCACGTCATGCCGTGCACACACCACGCACATGCTACGGCACGCCGAGCACACGCCAAGCACACGCCACATACGTGCCACGTCCTGCCCCTCCCCCGCTCACCCATGG